>NW_027370812.1:0-33156 GCF_046119375.1 Phyllobates terribilis
ACATCGTTGAAACGTCCCAGGGTGCGTTACATAACCCGAATGGCATCCGGCGGTATGCAAAAGTACCAAACGGGCAAGTAAACGTCATCTTCACTTGATCTTCCGGTGCTATGGCCACTTGAAAGTAGCCCGAGTATCCATCGAGGAAACAATAGTAAGGCCGTCCGGAAAGCCTCTTGAGCATTTGGTCAATGAAGGGTAAGGGGAAGTAGTCCTTTCGAGTCACTGCGGTCAGCTTGCGGTAGTCGATACAAACCCTCCATCCTTTTTTTGCTCGTTGAGGAACCATCTCACCTTTGTCGTTTTCTACCACGGTGATCCCTCCTTTCTTCGCGACAACTTGCGTAGGGCTTACCCACTTGCTATCCGAGATAGGGAAGATCATATCCGCTTGTAGGATCCCCGGCAACGGCGCCAAATTTGACGAGGGCCAAGGCCGTTGTGCCCCTATCAAAGTATAATCCGAACTCCCCACTAGAGTATAGTGGTAGTAAGGGTCGTACCCAATGGAGCAAAAATTCTCTAAGCAAGCTTTTGATATGATTTTCCGAAAAGGGGGGGAGTTTTCACAAATGCTTGAAAATAAGGTACGAAACAAACAAGAAAATCTAAAGAAAGTAATAAGAATGAAGATGGTTCACCTATCCATTCTAGCAACTTGAAAAGGTCGGTGGATCCTAGATTCTTAGCAACCAATGTTCCAATCAAATCTAAATGAATTGTCCTACTCTTTGTTCATACCTAGCAACTAGTCCAAATAGTCCTAGAAACCCTAATCATGCTACAACCACGGAAATACCTAGATTTAATAGCACAATTGCATAAAGTTCAAAGATAAGTAGGTTCATGCAATACCATTGACAAATAGTCGGTACTTGACATGAATCTAAGATCTCTACCCTAAAATCAATCACAAGTAGTTCATGAAGAAAGAGTTTGCTACAAAAGGTTTAGATTCTTCAAATAGAATTGTCTAAACCAAGCAATATGAAAAACATCAATAAACCTAGTTGATCATTCTAGATAAATCAATATAAATCAATCACAAGTTTAAGCGCAAGAGATCAAAGAACAAATCCAAAGACAAATAAGAAAAAAGGGAAAAAGAACCTTACCACAATGACCCAAATCAAGAGCTAGAACTTCAAGGTGAACACAAGTACGCTTTGTTCTCCATAGATTTCTTAGAAAACAAATTACAAAAAGAGAGAGTTTCTTGAATTTCAAACTTGAGAGATTAGATAATAGATCACCAACCTAAGAACCCTTAAAAAATCCCTCCCTAAAATGGAGGTTTCAAAACTCCCAATATGACTAACTTAAGAGCAAGGAGTTACAAAAGATGGTCCAATTGATCATTCACTCCAAATTGACTAACTTAAGAGAAAAGAGTTACAAAAGATGGTCAAAATGCTCATTCATTCCGGGAGGGTCGCGGGCGCGACAGGGAACCGCGGGCGCGGATCGGTCTGAGGAACACTGGACTTGCACGGTGGGAACCGAGACCGCAGCCGGCTGACTGCGCCCGCGGTTTTATCTTTGTAAACATATTTCCTCCTTGACTTCTAGCGTACTTTGACGACTTCGCTTCCGACGCGTCGTAAGCTCCATTATGTTGCTCAAGTGAGTGAAAATGCCCCTTTTGCCGTCTTAAGTGCTCCTTTGGCGCCATCAAGATTGCACCAATCAAGTTCCCCCACACTTAGATCTTGCTCGTCCTCGAGTAACCCTGAAGGCCTAGGCGAGCATGGGATAACTCGAACTCTCCAACCATGTGTCCAAAACTCTCTCTAGCACCTGTTTTCAACAAAGACAACGAAGACTACGACCCTACAAGAGACTACCCATTAAGACAAAACCAAACATGTTGCAAACACCCCCTTCTTTGCATGTTCCGGATCCTACGCAAGCACATTCACAATAGATCTAAAAAGTATGCAACGGTTGTATCAATCCAAATGATATATGTATGAAAATTATGCTAAATTATACTAAAGACATCTTCCCTTCCTAGCATGCATCGTCCAATGATAGAAAGATATAAGTTCCTCAACTCAAAATGCCAAACATGCCCTCACGAATTCATGCTCTATCCCTAAATGGCACTCTAAAAACATGCAAACACATCCAAGACTAACCACAGGGCAAGGTGTGAAACAAATCAAGAGACGTTCATAAGTCACAAAATCTATTTTTTTTTGGGACCCGGACGTTTTTTGAACCGGGCCAACATTTTTAAGACTTTTTCACGTAGCCATCAGAGGATCGAAACCTCAGTGTTGTTTCAACCTCGGATATCGCGTGCTCATCAGGCAAACGTTAGAAGTTTTCTTTTTGTTAAGCACTAAACACTACGTCGTGTTCTTTGCATGCTTTTATTTAGTGATATTTATTTTTTTCAATAATGTGACAATTTCCCGTCTCAATCAAGTGTTATGCAAAAAACCTCAGCACCTAGGGCATCGAAAAAGACATATAAGCAAGTTCTAAAGCAAACACCCAAAGAAGAGCACTCCTCAGTGACAACACGCCTAAGTAACGAGAATCGGTCCATACATAGTCCTATCGAAGTCCGCATGCTCCAAATAAATGTCCACATCATAATAAAACACTATCATCATCATAATGCATTTGCAACCTCGAAGAACCAAAACATAATCAAAAGATCCAAAGAATACGCACTCGTACGAGAACCAATCAACAATTCAAATCATGGGGTGCAACAACCAACTAAACAAAACAAATAAAAAACAAACAAGTAGCTAGAAACAACCAAAACAAGCAAACACACACAACCTACACGTACCCTACGAATACTAACCTCCCCCCCCCCCCCCCCACACTAGAATAGCGTAGTGTCCTCAATGCAGCAAAAGAGAACAAGAATAATAGGGAAGAGGGAAGCAAATGTACCTCACTGGTCTCAAGGCGACAGCGGGAAACGGGAGTAGAAATGCTCCCACTGACCCGTATAGTAATTGAACTGGGTTTCCACGTACTGTCTCAACCCGGGCTGCTCCTCTTGGATGCCCTGGAGCCGCTCATCAAACCCGGCAACGCGGGTCTTCACATAATGACGAAAATCCGCCTGATCTGCCCCGGATCCCTGCCATACCCTCGCCAAGCTCACCAAAATGAGTCTGGAGCCTGCCCATCTGATCTGTAATATGCCCGAGCTCAGAGAAAAGGCGGTCCCCACGGCTCCGGACCCTGCTGAGCATCCGACGGACCAGCAGCTGCCGAGGGAGAAACCGGAACCGGAGGGGCCACGGCTCGGGCCGCCGCGAGTCGCGCTAGCGTGCGCTGGCAAGAAGAGCTCTGAACCTGGATCCCCGTCGTGTCGTCCGACGGGAGGAGGAAAGTATGAGATGGCCCGTAGACGAAGGCTCTGGGAAGACGGGGTGTAAGAGTCGCCGGTCTTCCCATAAGTCCCATAAGAAATGGTAGCCCTCTCGAAACCTGTACAGCATGTGGTTGTGGAGTAACCACGCCTCGTCATACCGAATGCTCCCGCGGAGGGGCGGGTCATCACACCCAGCAGTATCAAGGAAGTCAATATCCACCACACTATCGACCAGGAGGGTGATCATACCCCTATAGTGATCTTCCCGGTCGGGCGTTCTCGAGCCAAGACACAACGCCGAATGAAGAGAGCCGCCCAGTCCGGAATCAACTCACACTCCGGGGATATCGCCCAGAAATACTGAAGGCTGCCGATGGAAACCTTGTTCATTTCTCCTTGACCACAGAAACACATGGCGAGCACCTTGTGGGTAAGACGGATCGCGGGATGGCTGATATAATAGTTATATGTATCTCTGTCTACACCAAAAGTCGTCCCCGTAATCGTCTACCACCAAAGCACGGTGAGGTCTCGAACCGTCTCGGAACCCCAAGTCGGAGAGGGCTCCCTGGTGATACCAAACGCGTCGCGGATCTCAGCTGTCGTCATCTCATAATGAATCCCCTTGAATGTGAAGGTGATACTCTCAAGGAGACCCTCGGGGCTCTGGAAGGTCAACGATGCCAAGAACTCGCGAGTCATATTCTCGTAAGTCTTAGCGTGGAGGTGCACAAACCCCCGAGGCCACCATGGGGAGAGAAAAGCCTCCGTGAAGTGGTGCATGCCAAGACACTCAAGCGTCCAATGGTGGAAGAATTTGGTAAGCATGACCTCCTTCCCACCCACATTCTTCACATACTCAGTCATTCAGGAGGCCGATCTCGATCGTTTTGGAGCCCTGCTCGTACTCGCCATCACCAATCCCAACCGCAAACAACAACAACAATTCAAATATACCCACACAATCTCAACCCCAAACACAAGCACAACTCCAAAGAACTAACAATCCAAACTAACGCAACCTAGGTGGGAACCACCAACAAAAACCGAAGCCAAAAACCGGAGAAAGATACCTCACACGACAAAGAACGACCCGCCTCAGAGGAGAAATCACGGGCACGGCAGGTTGGCCGTGGGCGCGGATTTATCGGAATTCGCCGGAATCGCCAAAAATCGCCGCAATCATAGAAGAGGAAGCCCCCTAAACACCTTTCCCGACGAACTAAGGTAAAACTAGGCGGATTTGAGTGGTTTGGAGTGAGGAAATTGGGAATTGAAAATTTTTTAGGGTTAGGGAAAGTTCTATATTTTTGGATGGATTATGGGGGATATGGGGAGGAAATGGAGTAGAGAGTGAGGATTGATGAAGGATTTGAGTGAGGAGGAGGAAGAATATGGAGGATTTTGGGTGGAGGAGTGTGATTTGGGTGGAGGAGGATATGGTGTTCTTGAGAGGAGAAAGGGAAAATGAGTTTTGGGAAGAAGAGAGTGGCGGCCGCGCATGAGTAGGTCAGGAAAAATGGTATCTGCGACCGCGGTCGCCTAACCGCGCACGCGGAAATATTTCTGTTAGAGTTGCCCAGAAATGCAGCACCCGCGACCGCGGCAGGTGAACCGCGCCCTTGGAAAACCTTCTGTAAGCCTTCTTCCTTGGTTCTCCTTTCTTTAACCTCAAAACAAGTCCCCATCCTTCTAGCTTCTTATTGCAACTAATGACTACAAATATCGGGTTGCCTTCCGACCAGCGCCTTAGTTAACTTCGTGGCACGACGTGGTCCGGAATTTTAGACGTCGGACCCGGGCTCCTCGAGAGCCAATTCTTCAACTACCGCTTCGGAAAAATTCTTATGGTAAGGTTTTAACCTTTGACCATTTACCTTGAACATATTGTGCTTGTCCGTGTCGTAAAGCTCCACCGCTCCATGGGGAAAAACACGGGCCACCACATAAGGACCATTCCACCAAGACAGTAGCTTTCCGGAAAAAGTTGAAGGCGAGAATTGTAAAGAAGGACCTTATCTCCAGCCTTGAAGTGCTTTCTCAACACGTTTTTATCATGCCATGCCTTTGTTTTCTCCTTGTAAATAACAGCGTTCTCATACACTTCTCTTCGAATTTCCTCTAGCTCATGGATTTGGAGTGCCCGGAACTCTCCCACTTCATTCATCTCCATGTTGCACTTCTAGACCGCCACCAAGCCTGGTGCTCGAGCTCGACGGGAAGATGACACCCCTTTCCAAAAACCAACGGGTAGGGAGACATGCCAATGGGTGTCTTTTAGGCGGTACGGTATGCTCATAAAGCATCATCAAGACGGAGACTCCAAACTTTCCTATTAGGGCCCACCGTCTTCTCAAGAATCCCCTTGATCTGCCTATTAGACACCTCAGCTAGGAGCTCCTTCTCGGTAGTAGAGTAATTTCGTTGGGCACCATTCAACGTCATGGGAAGCATAGTAGATCACATGCATGGCTCTTCCAATTTTCTGACCAAGAACCGCCCCCACCGCATAATCACTAGCGTCACACATGATCTCAAAAATCGGGCGCTTTGATGATGGGAGCTTCGGTGAGGTGGGCCTTAAGAGTGTCGAATGCTCCCTTACACTCATCATTAAATACGAACGTCACCTCCTTCTTCAACAACTTGCACAAGGGGGAGGAAATCTTGGAGAAATCCTTGATGAACCGACGGTAAAAACCTGCATCGCCTAAGAAAGAACGCACTTCCCGAACATTAGTAGGATAATAAGGCAAGGGACTAAATCACATCAATCTTTGCCTTATCGACCTCGATACCCTTGGACGATACTATATGACCCATCACAATACCATGATCAACCATGAAATGACACTTTTCTGAGTTCAAGACCAAATTGGTCTTAACACATCGTTCAAGCACAAGTGTCAAATGGTGAAGGCAAGAGTCAAAACTATCCCCATGTACCGTGAAATCATCCATAAAAACCTCGATAAAGTGCTCAATATATTCGGAGAAGATACTTACCATACATCGTTGAAACGTCCTGGGTGCGTTACACCCGAATGGCATCCGGCGGTATGCAAAAGTACCAAACGGGCAAGTAAAAATCGTCTTCTCTTGATTGTCCGGGGCTATGGCCACTTGAAAGTAGCCCGAGTATCCATCGAGGAAACAATAGTAAGGTCGTCCGGCAAGCCTCTCGAGCATTTGGTCAATGAAGGGTAAGGGGAAGTGGTCCTTTCGAGTCACCGCGGTCAGCTTGTGGTAGTCGATACAAACCCTCCATCCTTTTTGTGCTCGTTGAGCAACCATCTCACCTTTGTCGTTTTCTACCACGGTGATCCCTCCTTTCTTCGCGACAACTTGCGTAGGGCTTACCCACTTGCTATCCGAGATAGGGAAGATCATATCCGCTTGTAGGATCCCCGTCAACGGCGCCAAATTTGACGAGGGCCAAGGCGCCCCTATCAAAGTATAATCCGAACTCCCACTAGAGTATAGTGGTAGTAAGGGTCGTACCCAAGGGAGCAAAAATTCTCTAAGCAAGCTTTTTATATGATTTTTCGAAAAAGGGGGGGAGTTTTCACAAATGCTTGAAAATAAGGTACGAAACAACACGAAAATCTTAAGAAAGTAATAAGAATGAAGATGGTTCACCTATCCATTCTAGCAACTTGAAAAGGTCTGTGGATCCTAGATTCTTAGCCACCAATGTTCCAATCAAATCTAAATGAATTGTCCTACTCTTTGTTCATAGCTAGGAACTAGTCCAAATAGTCCTAGAAACCCTAATCATGCTACAACCACGGAAATACCTAGATTTAATAGCACAATTGCATAAAGTTCAAAGATAAGTAGTTTCATGCAATACCATTGACAAATAGTCGGTACTTGACATGAATCTAAGATCTCTACCCTAAAATAAACCACAAATAGTTCATGAAGAAAGAGTTTGCTACAAAAGGTTTAGATTCATCAAATAGAATTGTCTAAACCTAGCAATATGAAAAACATCAATAAACCTAGTTGATCATTCTAGATATATCAATATAAATCAATCAAAAGTTTAAGCGCAAGAGATCAAAGAACAAATCCAAAGACAAATAACAACAAAGGGAAAAAGAACCTTATCACAATGACCCAAATCAAGAGCTAGAACTTCAAGGTGAACACAAGTACGCTTAGTTTCTCCATAGATTTCTTAGAAAACAAACTACAAAAAGAGAGAGTTTCTTGAATTTCAAACTTTAGAGATTAGATAATAGATCACCAACCTAAGAACCCCTTAAAAACCCCTCCCTAAAATGGAGGTTTCAAAACTCCCAATTTGACTAACTTAAGAGCAAAGAGTTACAAAAGATGGTCAAAATGCTCATTCATTCCGGGAGGGTCGCGGGCGCGGCAGGGAACCGCGGGCGCGGCAGGGAACCGCGGGCGCGGATCGGTCTGAGGAACACTGGACTTGCACGGTGTGAACTGCGACCGCGGCCGGCTGACCGCACCCGTGGTTTTATATCTGTAAACATATTTCCTCCTCGGCTTCTAGCATACTTTTGCGACTTCGCTTCCGACGCCTCGTAAGCTCCATTATGTTGCTCAAGTGAGTAAAAAATGCCCCTTTTTGCCGTCTTAAGTGCTCCTTTGGCGCCATCAAGATTGCGTCAATCACACTCCATAGGGGGCATCAGTGAAGTTTCGTTCCCTGAGATCATCTCTGCTCTACTGAATTTTATTTGGTTAGGTTGCAATCTATCGGATTCGCATCTCCATTCTTGAGCTCAACTCATCCTGCTCATCCTTGTCGTATGTGTTGTCATCCACTCCGACCCATGTCTTCACTTTATTCATTTTCGTTTTCTTCTGATTTTGCTGATTTGTTTGGTTCAGTTGCAATCTAGATCGTTTATTTCTTTTGATGTTGCTGATTTTGTTTTGTTTGATTACAATCTAGATCAATCCAGGTGTTCATTGTATTCACGTTGTTTGGTTTTGATTTTGCTGTTGTTGTTTCATTTTTTGCAACATCGGGAGCTGTTATATGCACACCAACTGGTTGGCGATATTCCTGAAAGAGATTATCAGTTTGAAGTTTGTGAAAATGTACTATATTATCATAATAATCAGATTGCAATTAAGTTAGATTGCAACTAATTTATATTGCAAAAGATTTGGAAGTGTTCTATACAGGAAAGTATTGATAATGAAGAACATGTAAAACATAGACTATTTAATGACACTCTAGATCATCTTACAAAAATGTAGCCCCCTTATTATAAGAGGGTGAGTTCCGGTGAAAACCATCCTTATGCTGTGAAGTGCGAAACATGTTGAGCAATTAGATTAGCAAAATGGAGGGCTGAGATTAAAAGATGAGTTTTTTTAATGAATCCATGCGGTGGCATTTTTGTAATTAATGTTGAACTGTTATTTTTAATTTTTTTACGTTTTCTGGGTGATTTTTTTATCCCTTTAAATGTGAACATTATCGTGTTATATGTGAACATTAGTGTGTTATATGTGTACGCAAGAAAGTTCGCACTTCACACCATAAGAATTGTTTTCACTGGATCCTTATTTCTTATTATAAAAGGGACTTAAGTTATCTTTTCTGCTTGCTTTTAAGTTAAAGGCTCTAGATTAGGTCCACCAATTTCTTGACGATTTCGTGACTGTGTATGAGAATTCAAGTGTCATTATGAACCCTAGTGAAGATCTTGGATTCAACAGAATTGTTTGCGCACTCATTTACTGACAATAAATTGTGTTGATGACAATAAAGTTTTGAAAATCATTTCTTGATGACAATAAATTTGAGTGATGATGAAAATAAATTGTGTTGGTGATGATAAAAGTTGGAAAATTATTTGTTGCTCACAATAAATTTAAGTGTTGATGATAATAAATTGTGTTGATGAAAAAAAATTAAAAATCATTTCTTAATGACAATAAATTTAAGTGATGATGACAATGAATTTTTAAAATCATTTCTTGGTGACAATAAATTTTAGTGTTGATGACAATAAATTGTGTTGATGACAACAAAATTTGGAAAATTATTTGTTGCTGACAATAAATTTTAGTGTTATTGATAATAAGTCAACAAAATTTGAACAATCTTTTATTGATGACCATAAATTTAATTGATGATGACTATAAATTTAAGTGATGATTACAATAAAATTGTGTCAATGACAATAAATGAAGAAAGTTATTTGTTGCTGACAATAAATCTAAGTGTTGAGGACAACAAATTGTGTTGATGACAATAAAATTTTGAAAATCATTTCTTGATGACTATAAATTTAAGTGATGATAACAATAATTTGTGTTAATGAAAATAAAATTTGGAAAATTGTTTGTTGCTGACAATTAATTTAAGTGTTGCTGACAATTAATTTTAGTGATGATGATAATAAATTAAGTTGATGACAATAAAATTTGGAAAATTATTTATTATTGACAATAAATTTAAGTATTGATGACAATAAATTGTGTTTATGAAAATAATATTTGGAAAATTATTTGTTATTGACAATAAATTTTAGTGTTGATGACAATAAATTTTAGTGTTAATGACAATAAAATTTGGAATATTTTTTGTTGCTAACAATAAATTTTAGCGTTGATGACAATATATTGTGTTGATGACAATAAAATTTTGAAAAGTATTTGTTGATGACAATAAATTGTGTTGATGACAATAAAATTTGGAAATTATCCATTGTTGACAATAAACTTAAGTGTTGATGAAAATAAATTGTGTTGATAAAAATAAAATTTTGAAAATCATTTCTTGATGACAATAAATTTAAGTGATGATGACAATAAATTGTGTTGATGACAATAAAATTTAGAATATTTTTTATGCTGACAATAAATTTTAGTGTTGAAGATAATAAATTTTGTTGATGATAATAAAATTTCGAAACTTATTTGTTTCTTGCAATCAATTTTAGTGATGATGACAATAAATTGTGTTGATGACAATAAAATTTGGAAAATTATATATTGTTGACAATTAATTTAAGTGTTGATGACAATAAATTGTGTTGATGACAATAAAATTTTCAAATTCATTTCTTGATAATAATAAATTTAATTGATGATGACAATAAATTGTGTTGATGACAATAATATTTGAAAAATTATTTGTTACTGACAATAAATTTTAGTGTTGATGACAATAAAATTTGGAAAGTAATTTGTTTCTAACAATAAATTTTAGTGTTGATCACAATAAATTATGTTGATGACAGTAAAATTTGGAAAATAATTTCTTGATACCAATAAATTTAAGTATTAATGACAATAAATTGTGTTGATTACAATAAATTTTGGAATACTTTTTGTTGCTCACAATAAATTTTAGTGTTAATGACAATAGATTGTGTTGATAATAAAATTTCTATAATTATTTGTTGATGATAATAAATTTTAGTGATGATGATAATAAATTTTGTTGATGAAAATAAAATTTGGAAAATTATTCGTTGTTGACAATAAAATTTGGAAAATTATTTGTTGTTGACATTAAATTTTAGTGTTGATGACAATAAAATTTGGAAAGTTGTTTGTTTCAAAAATAAATTTTAGTGTTGATGACAATAAAATTGGAAAATTATTTATTGATGATAAAACATTTAAGTGATGATGACAAATAATTGTGTCGATGACAATAAATGTGGAAAATTCTTTGTTACTAACAATAAATTTAAGTGTTGATGACAATAAATTTTGTTGATGACAATAAAATTTTGAAAATCATTTTCTTGATGACAATAACTTTAAGTGATGATGAAAATAAATTGTGGTGATGACAATAAAATCTGGAAAATTATTTGTTCTTGAAAATAAATTTTATTTTTCATGACAATAAATTATGTTAATGATAATAAAATTTGGAAAATCATTTATTTATGACAATACAATTAAGTGCCAATGATAATAAATTGTGTTGATGACGATAAAATTTGGACAATCTTTGTTAACGACAATAAATTTAAGTGATGATGACAATAAATTGCGTCGATGACAATAAACGAGCAAAATTATTTGTTTATGATAATAAATTTATGTGTTGATGACAATAAATTGTGTTGATCAAAATAAAATTTTGAAATTATTTTTTGATGACAATAAATTGAAGTAATGATAACATAAATTGTGTTGATGGCAATAAAATTTGAAAAATTCTTTGATGCTGACAATAAATTTAAGAGTTGATTACAATAAATTTAAGTGATGATGACAATAAATTGTGTTAATGACAATAAAATTTGAAATATTTTTTGTTGCTGACAATAAATTTTAGTGTTGATTATAATAAATAGTGTTGATGACAATAAAATTTGGAAAATTATTTGTTACTAACAATAAATTTTAGTGATGATGACAATAAATTGTGTTGATGACAATAAAATTTGGAATGTTATATATTGCTAACAATTAATTTAAGTGTAGATAACAATAAATTGTGTTGATAACAATAAAATTTTGAAATTATTTCTTGATGACAATAAATTTAAATGATGATGACAATAAGTTGTATTGATGATAATAAAATTTGGAAAATTATTTGTTGCTGACAATAAATTTTAGTGTTGATAACAATAAATTTTAGTGTTGATGACAATAAATTGTGTTGATGATAATAAAATTTGGAAAATTATTTGTTGTTGACAATAAATTTAACTGTTGATGACAATAAATTGTGTTGATGATACTAAAATTTTGGAATTTTTTTGTTGCTGACAATAAATATTTGTGTTAATGACAATAAATTGTGTTGATGACAATAAAATTTGTAAAATTATTTGTTGCTGATAATAAATTTTATTCATGATGACAATAAATTGTGTTGACGATAATAAAATTTGGATAATTATTTTTTGTTGACAATAAATTTTAGTGTAAATGAAAATAAATTGTGTTGATGACAACAAAATTTAGAAAACTATTTGTTTCTAATAATAAATTTTAGTGTTGATGACAATAAATTGTGTTCATGAAAATAAAATTTGGAAAATTATTTGTTCCTGACAATAAATTTTAGTGTTGATGATAATAAATTGTGTTGATGACAACAAAATTTGGACAATCTTTTAATGATGACAATAAATTTAAGTGATGATGATAGTAAATTTAAGTGATGATGACAATAAATTGTGTCGATGACAATAAATGAGGAAAATTATTTGTTGCTGATAATAAATTTAAGTGTTAATCACAACAAATTGTGTTGATGACAATAAATTTTGAAAATCATTTCTTGATGACAATAAATTTAAGTGATGATGACAATAAATTTAAGTGATGATGACAATAAATTATATTGATGACAATAAAATTTGGAATATTTTTTGTTGTTGACAATAAATTTTAGTGTTGATGATAATAAATTGTGTTGATGACAATAAACTTTCAAAAATTATTTGTTGGTGACAATCAATTTTAGTGATAATGACAATAAATTGGGTTGATGACAATAAAATTTGGAAAATTTATATTGTTGACAATTAATTTAAGTGTTGATGGAAATTAATTGTGTTCATGATAATAAAAGTTTGAAAATCATTTCTTGATGACAATAAATTTAATTTATGATGACAATAAATTGTACTGATGACAATAAAATTTGGAAAATTATTTGTTGCTAACAAAAAATTTTAGTGTTGATGACAATAAATTTTAGTGTTGATGACAATAAAATTTGGAAAATTATTTCTTGCTGACAATAAATTTAAGTGTTGATGACAATAAATTGTTTTGATGACAATAAAGTTTGGAATACTTTTTGTTGCTCACAATAAATTTTAGTGTTAATGACAATAAATTGTGTTGATGACAATGAAATTTGTATAATTAATTGTTGCTGATAATAAATTTTAGTGATGATGATAATAAATTGTGGTGACTACAATAAAATTTGGAAAATTATTTATTATTGATAATAAATTTTAGTGTTGATGAAAATAAAATTTGGAAAGTAATTTTTTTCTAACAATAAATTTTAGTGTTCATGACAATAAGTTGTTTTGATGATAATAAAATTTGAAAAAGTATTTATTGATTGTGATACCCTCAATATTGATATTTTAATTTTAATATAATAAAGTATTTATATAT
Organism: Phyllobates terribilis; assembly: GCF_046119375.1. Taxonomy (NCBI): domain Eukaryota; kingdom Metazoa; phylum Chordata; class Amphibia; order Anura; family Dendrobatidae; genus Phyllobates; species Phyllobates terribilis. The sequence goes on from NW_027370812.1 coordinate 13,451, forward strand.
TTTATGTATAGTGTTATTAGATGGTGTATGTTTAATTTGGGCCTAAAACTAATCCAGTTTTTCTAAGTCCTATTACCCTTAACCCAATTTAATTCTTCCCTAAACCCTAATACTTTCGTATATATATCCATGAGTTCTGAGATACAACCCTAAATATTACTGTCGTCTAGTTGCATTCTAAAACAGCTGGAAATAGTGAGTTGCGTGCAAATTCTTCTTGGGGTAAGAGATCAATTCAATATTATCCTCCACTCATAAGTTTTAGTGGTTGATCTTCAAAGTTAATTATAGTAGATATATATATTTCAATCGTTAGTATACTTTACGTTTAATTAGATATAAAGATATAAAGAGTATGAATCATGGTAGTGGGAAAATAGGGGTCTTCCACATAATTTGATTACTAAATAGTATTCGTACTATCATCATTATCATACTAGGATTGATCGAGAATATAGATTCGCCCCTTAATGAAGCTATGAAGCTTAGGGATTCTTATGTATTTTGAAATGAGTGTTTTAGTACGTATATGAATGAACCATTATTTAACATAGGTGCTTGTTGGTATTTCGGAACAATAGCATATATATCTCTTAGAGCTTCAAGGATTTCAGGCAAGTTTCTTGACTTGCTCGGTTCTATTTCGAGTTTATACTTATTTAGGTATTCTTATGTGAGTTGATAAATATTATGCAATGATCAAATTATGGAGAAATATATGTTCAATATAAGTTAAGTAATTTGATTCTTTGATGATATATTTTGGATTAAGTTGAAGTTCGGAAACATGGGCCCGTGGGGAAGATAAGTGGCCCAGGGATGGATTTTCCGGGGAAGAGGGTCTCGGAATGGTTTTTTCGGGGTACGTTAAGGGTCTCGGAAGGACGCTTCCGGGGTACGTTGGAACGTTCCTGGGTCTTATGCTATGAGCATATTACCCCTTTTCCGGTTGCGGTCAGAAGGGTATAGAAACAGGATACACTAGAGATATTGTATGATTTTGGTATTGTGATTCATAATAGTATTTACATGCATGCTTAGTTAGTATTTTCTTGATCTAGTGTACTGACCCATTGTGGTTGGCTCTGTCTTTGACATCTACTGCTGCATAAGCACAAGGACAACATGAGGAGATTGGTGATGACCGACGTTGAGCAGAGATAGTTTTTTTTGGGGGGTTGATATTTCTTTTGTCCTTAGACCTCATGAACCTTTCTAGCACAACTATGTTATCCACTTGTGACCCATTTGTACCTATATCTTTTAGTTAAAGCCTTTTTTTGTATTTTAGCCTTGTGAATTCCGGGTGGGATTCACGGCGATGTGGCACCTTGATTTTGGGGTGTTACATTGATGTCAATACATTTAAGTGTTGATGATAATAAATTGTGTTGATGACAAAAAAAAATTGGACAATCTTTTGTTGATGACAATAAAGTTAAGTGATGATGACAATTAATTGTGTCGACGACAATAAATGTGGAAAATTATTTGTTACTAATAATAAATTTAAGTGTTAATGACAATAAAATTTTGAAAATAATTTTCTTGATGACAATAAGTTTAAGTGATGATGAAAATAAATTATGTTGATGACAATAAAATTTTGAAAATTATTTGTTGCGGAAAATAAATTTTATTTTTCATGACAATAAATTATGTCGATGACAATGAAATTTGGAAAATTATTTGTCGAAGACAATAAATTTTAGTGTTGATGACAATAATATCTGTTGATAACAATAAAATTTGGAAAATTATAAATTTTGTTGATGACGAAAGAATTTGAACAATCTTTGTTGATGGCAATATATTTATGTGATGATGACAATAAATTGTGTCGATGACAATAAACGAGGAAAATTATTTGTTACTGATAATAAATTTAAGTGTTGATGACAAAAAATTGTGTTGATGAAAATAAAATTTTGAAAATCATTTCTTGATGACAATAAATTGAAGTAATGATAACATAAATTATGTTGTTGACAATAAAATTTGGAAAATTCTTTGATGCTGACAATAAATTTAAGTGTTGATGACAATAAATTTAAGTGATGATGACAATAAATTGTGTTGATGACAATAAAATTTGGAATATTTTTTGTTGTTGACAATAAATTTTAGTGTCGATTACAATAAATAGTGTTGAAGACAATAAAATTTGGAAAATTATTTGTTAATGGAAATAAATTCAGTGATAATGACAATAAATTGTGTTGATGAAAATGAAATTTAGAAAATTATATATTGTTTACAAATATTTAAGTGTTGATGATGATAAATTGTATTAATGACAATAAAATTTTGAAAATTCTTTCTTGATGACAATAAATTTAAGTGATGATGACAATAAATTGTGCTGATGAAAATAAAATTTGGAAAATTATTTGTTGCTCACAAAAAAAATTAGTGTTGATGACAATAAATTTTAGTACTAATGACAATAAATTTTAGTGTTGATGACAATAAATTGTGTTGATGACAATAAAATTTCGAAAATTATTTTTGATAACAATTAATTTAAGTGTTGATGACAATAAATTGTGTTGATGATAATAAAATTTTGGAATATTTTTGTTGCAAACAATAAATTTTAGTGTTGATGACAATGAATTGTGTTGATGACAATAAAATTTGTAAAATTATTTGTTGTTGAGAATAAATTTTAGTGATGATGATAATAAATTGTGTTGACGACAATAAAATTTGGAAAATTATTTGTTGTTGACAATAAATTTTAGTGTTGATGACAATAAATTGTGTTGATGACAATAAAATTTGGTAAATTATTTATTGATGACAATACATTCAAGTGTTGATGATTATAAATTGTGTTGATGACAAGAAAATTTTGACAATTTTTTATTGATGACAATAAATTTAAGTGATGATGACAATTAATTGTGTCGATGATAATAAATGTGGAAAATTATTTATTGCTAACAATATATTTAAGTGTTGATTGCAATAAATTGTGTTGATAACAATAAAATTTTGAAAATCATTTCTTGATGACAATAAATTTAAGTGATAATGACAATAAATTTTGTTGATGACAATAATATTTGGAAAATTATTTATTGCTGACAATAAATTTAAGTGTTGATGATAATAAATTGTGTTGATGATAACGAAATTTGGAATATTTTTTGTTACTGATAATAAATTTTAGTGTTGATGATAATAAATTGTGTTGATGACAATAAAATTTGGAAAATTATTTATTGATGACAATACATTTAAGTTTAGATGATAATAAATTGTGTTGATGACAACAAAATTTGGACAATCTTTTATTGATGACAATAAATTTAAGTGATGATGATAATAAATTGTGTTAATGATAATAAATGCGGAAAATTATTTGTTGTTGACAATAAATTGAAGTGTTGATGACAATAAAATTTGGAAAATCATTTGTTGATGACAATAAATTTAAGTATCAATAATAATAAATTGTGTTGATGATATAAATTTGGAAAATTATTTATTAATGATAAAAAATTGTGGTACATAGGTGATAATTTTAGGGTTTTGATATAAATGAGGTCAAATAATTAGTTGCAGAAATTAGGGAGGTAATTGCTTTGTTGAAGAGTGTAAAACGAGGTAGTTAAAAAAAACTCTTTAATAATTCTATAATATTTTTTTTGTAGCTTAATTGTAAGGAAATATTAATATTTATTAATTGTGTGTGAAGCAAATCTATTATATGAAGGAATTTTATTCATAAGAAACAAGTTACATTTTTTATTCGCATTATAAATAGTCTTATTTATAAAATTCTTTAAATGAATTTCATTCATAGACACTAGTCACATTGTTATGAGCTTGAATACGAGTTTTATTATTATTCATGAAATTCTCTTAAGTTGGGCATCTCCAAAACACTAAATATTTATTAATGACTACAAATAAATGTTTGAAAAAATAAATTATAATAGGTAAAATAAATAATCACACTAAATACCATTGGATGATTAATATACATGATGAAGTTCGCAAAACACAAATGTCCCATTCATTCACATTTAATGCTCTTTAACTAATATATATTGAGTTTTATAAATAATGTAATAAATTAAACTTTTAATACAAATCATATCTTTGGTGACAGAATAATTACATGAAATGACAAAAAATAATTTTTTTTCCTAATAACTATATTATATATATCCATGGTATGCCTTAACTTTCATTTCTTAATGGAATAATTGTATAATATATTTTCTATCTTATTTGTCTAGAAATATTAATAATTATTAATCGAGTGTAAAGCAAATCTATTATTTGAAAGATATTTTTATAGAAATCAGTTATATTTTTGTTAGCTTGAAAACGAGTCTTATTGATGTGCGTAAAATTCATTGAATGAATTTCTTCATAGACACTGGTCAAACTTTTTACGAGCTTGAATACGAGTCTTACTATTGTGCATAAAATTCATTTATCAAAACATTTTTTCACAAACTTACATTGAAAGCATTAAGAATATATATTATAATACATTTTGTAAACGAAAATAATTACAGTATTAGGTGTTCTAAAAAAATACCCTATTAATGACTTATAGTTAATCTAAAAAACGTTAATAATCACAATCAAAGTAAAAGAATATAAATAAATAATTATATGACTAAACAAGACCTCAAAATAAAAGAATATAAACAAATAATAATATGACTAAACAAGAATTCATTTATTCTAGCACAATCTGTTAATGACTAATAATCAATAAAATAATATACTAATAATCACAATAAAAAATAAATGACTAATAATTAATTTTAAAAAATATTGTATGAAATAAACTAGAATATGACCTACATGAAATATAAATCAACCTCATCAAATTAGCTAAAACATTGAAATAATTAAGGCTTGTGCGAAGAACGGGCAACAAGATTATATCTAGCATATATATATATATACAATTTAAAGTTGGATATCCCAAAAACACTAAATACATATTAATGACTATTAATGAATGTTCTAAAAAATACTAAATGACTCATTTATTCATAATCAGTGCTCCTTCACTTATATATATTGAGTTTTGGAAATAATGTAATTAAATTAAACTTTTAATACAGATCATATCTTTAGTGACACAATTATATTGCGTAAGATTTATCAAAATACATTTTTTCTCTAATAACTATGTTATATGTATCCATAGTATACCTTAATTTTTATTTCCTAATTTAATAATTTTATAATATATTTTCTAACTTATTGTTAAAGAAAAATTAATATTTGTTGGTTAAGCCTAAACTAGAGTTTAACCATTTATCTTATTTTCATAATGACAAATCTATGTGTTTAATGATATTCAGTATTTTAAACTTGACAAGTTATTCTCGAGGACTTTTAGGTCTAGCTGGAAGAAGAAAATGTGCAGCTTAACTATTTATGGGTTTGGCTAAAGCCTACTGGGGAAAGCTTAGTCTCGCTAAGGTTGTAATAAGCAACGAGAGGATCGCGCCGAGCAGCGATACAGTGGAGCTGTGAAAGGAAAGGAATAAAGCAAGTAAAATTGATCCAGGAATCAACGTCAAACACGTGGAAGGTTTCTAGTGGATTGTTTGAAGTGTGCGGTGTTTTCTCATGGAAGGAAGGTTGGTAAGTAGAGATGAAGTTAGAAAAGGACAGCTGGAATGTTGTTATAGTTCTCAACTTCAGGAATATTCAAACACGGGGATCACTGACATGGAGAAATGGAAAGAGCATGGACTGCTGATGTGGATAGAGGGATCATGAAGCAAAGAAACACAAGCCCACGGATCCTTGTTGCAAGAAAGCGCATTCACACAAATTGCTGACTTGGCATGTTTTTTGGGGAATAGTCTATAGAGTCGTGCTAAATTTGAACTATTTAGAGATCTTGTAACACCCCAAATTACCTTGGAAATTTTACCGTCAATAACCCCGAATCATCGACCCGAAGTTACTAAGGCTTAGAACATTAAATGTAAAAACAAATACTTAATATATTAATAATAAATAATTGTCTTTCAATGCAAAATCAAATCCCGATAATAACATAGCGAAAGACTTAATAATAAAAAGATTGTAACCTTGTTAAAACTGAAAAACAAAAGAAATAATCTTCAACTGACCTGCCCCCTGAAGTTTTCAATCCTTGAAGATACCACCTGATGCGCCGTAATGGGACGGATGACACCAACTAATCATAAGAGAAAAATAGTGTTTGTTTAGTTGAGAGACTATGCAGTGAGAGTTATGTGATGCTCGATTTAGTCGTATCTAGTTAAACCTAACAGTTTATCGAATAAAAAGATGATAACCGAAGCAACTCTGACATTTCCACAGAATAAAGAAGAGATATAATATATATATATAACAAGAGAAGACTCAAAGGAAGTTGATTCTTATGGAAAGATATTAATATAATATCAATATTATAACTGTGTGTGAACATTTTATATAATTCACGATAATAGGTTTTGAAATCACCCCCCATGAATAATTGGGTCAATGACCAACCTCACTGCATACACATTGTGCGAATTCAGATTGAAAAGATGACTTACTTAGCCGAGAGGCAAGACAATAAGGGAACTTGTACTAATTGTACAGAACACATTGATTATGCATATGAGTGCTTATCTTTCGTACATCCAAAACAATTCTACATTGAAGCTTTTAATTATGTCTCACAATGAGACTAAGGCAATAATCCCGATAATCGACACCAGCTATGTGCACCACTCTTATATAAGGATAAGGGTATGGTCATGACCAAAAATGCTATTGTCAAAATCCTTCTAATACCTGTTATAAAATAAACCACTAAACCTTGCGAGGTACATAGTGTTCCTATGAATACTTGTTCTAACTATATAATATATATACCACAACAATCCACAATAATTCACAACAAGTCCATCTATCATACAAGAGAATAATATTTTATCCCAACTTAATATAACAACCGATTTATTGTTAATTAAGACAAATATGGAATAAAAAGAAATAGATAAGCAAGAGCAAACCGCCACTTGCCTTAATTACGAGGATTGATCGGGGACTAAGATGGAGCATGGAGCCTTGTCAACGAACTTGATCTTCAAGAATTCCGATCTAACGCGGTACCCAGAAACACGAATGGAGTTATAATTAGATTCTATTTTACATAATTATCTCATTAAATTATGTCAATCTAATTGACATTCTGTAAATAACAAATAAACTTACTGAATAAAATTATATGATTTATTATATATATACTATCAATATAATAAATTTATTAAGTAAGTTAATTCATTATTTATGGAATTTCAATTAGATTGATATAATTTAATGAGATAATTATATCAAATATAATCTAATAATAACTCCATTCGTGTGTTTGGGTACCACATTGGATCGGTATTCTTGAAGACCGAGTTCGTTGACAAGGCTCCAAACTCCATCTTAGTCCCCAATCAATCCTCGTAATTAAGGCAAGTGGTGGTTCGCTCTTGCTTATCTATTTCTTTTTATTCCGTATCAATGAATCGGTTGTTATATTAAGTTGGGATAAAATATTATTCTCGTGTGTGTATGGGAACTTTAACAACCTAAAATAAATGTTATTTCGGTTGTATGCGTATAGTGAATATACTATATATATATGAATATATTATTACCTTAGGGTGATAGATGGACTTGTTGTGGATTGTTGTGGACATATATTATATAGTTATAACGAGTATTCGTAGGAACACTATGTACCTCGCGAGGTCTAGTGGTTTCTTTATAACATGTATTAGGAGAATTTTGCCATAATAGCATTTTTGGTCATGACCATACCCTTATCCTTATATAAGGGTGGTGCACACAACTGGTGTCGATTATCGATATTATTCCCTTGTTCTCATTGCGAGACATAATTAAAAGCTTCAACGTAGAATCATTTTGGAAGTACGAAAGATAAGCACTCATGTGCATAATTAATATGTTCCGTACAATTAGTACAACTTGGAAAAAAATTTGGCCACCCGGTTAAGTAAGTCATCTTTCCAATCTAAATTTGCACAACATGTATGCGGTGAGGTTGGTCGATGACCCAATTATTCATGGGGGGTGATTTCAAAACCTATTGTCGTGAATTATATAAAATGTTCCCACACTCTTATAATATTAATATTATATTAATATCTTCCCATAAGGCTCAACTTTTTTGGAGTCTTCTCTTGTTATATATATATATATATATTATATCTCTTCCTTATTTAGTGGAAGTGTCGGAGTTGCCTTAGTTATCGGCCTTTTATTCGAGAAACTGTTAGGTTTAACTAGATACGATAGAGCATCACATAAATCCCACTGCATAGTCTCTCGACTAACCAACCACTATTTTTCTCTTATGGTTTGCTAGTGTCATCCATCTCATTACGGTGCATCAGATGGTGTCTTCAAGGATTAAAGACATTAGTGCGCATAGCAGCTTAAGATTATTTCTTTTGTTTTTCAGTTTCAACAAGGTTATGATCTTTTTATGATTAAGTCTTCCGCTATATTATTATTTTTGGGATTTGGTCATTGTAAGATAATTATTTATTATAAATATATTACGTATTTCTTTTCACATTTAATGTTCTAAACCGTAGAAACTTCGAGTCGATGATTCAGTGTTACTGGCGGTAATATTTCCAAGGTAATTTGTGGTGTCATAGTTATGGTATCAGAGCCGACTTTATGGTACGAGGGCGTTTTTCCCTATAGGGGATGCTCGACCCAGAGGGTGGTCCTTGGGCTTGACGAGATCGTCACGGTATTAAGTGGGGTGATTGTAACACCCCTTGTTTCTAATGTACATAAGGATTAGATTGCTACTCATGTCGAAAAGAGCTCTTCCCTTTTCATGGTTCAAGTGACGACAAAGAACTAGAAAGTTAAGCGTGCTGGGGCGGGAGTAGTCCTGGGATGGGTGACCTCCTAGGAAGTTTTCGTGTTGACATGGGGATAGTGCTTCTAAGACAGCGGGCCTTACAAATTGTATCTATAATTAGCTTATGAATAGTGAATGTTAGATGTATCTCTCACATTCCACATTCCATAGAATTCACTAGCTCGAGAAAATTTCACTTGTAAGTGTTGAGAAGAGTGTCTTTTTTATTTTGAGAGTTGAGCTTTAGAGAAAGTAAGAGAAAACACTAGTGAGCAAGAGAGAGATAGGGAGTGTTGTTCTTCACTTTGTAAAGTTAAATTAAAAGTTACTTGGAAGATACACGATCTAAAAATTGGTCCAGAGCAGAAGCTCTTGCATAAGATTCATACTCTCATAGTTTGAATCATGAAAAACGACAAGGCAGTCTTCAAACTTGGTATCTCCTTAGAAAACTTGATGCCTTACCTGAAGGCAAGCTGAAATGGTGGTTGACCATGTCACGTAATTACATCCAGCAAATTGACTTTCAATGTTGGATGATAATCGAACATGGTGATGAAAAGGTTGCTACATAAACTGACATTGTGAAGTGGGGGACAATTTTGTAACGTTAGAGAAGAATGCTAAGGCAAAGCTGCTCATCTTGAACGCGCTCTTCAGGAATGACATAGACAAGGTGATGTCTCTTCCAACTGCCAAACTTATGTGTGAACCCATTATCAACATGAATGTTGCTAGTGAAGACATGTATAATAACACAAAGTTCGATTTATAATGCAAGTTCCACTCCTTAAAAATGAGCGACAGAGAAACCATCTCTAATTATCACTCAATGTTTCACGTATTATGTGACAAAATGTCTTTCTCTAGTTTGAAGATAGATGAATGGGACTAATCTCTTTCTTTCATACACGGGATGAACTCTAAGTTTGATACCTCAAAAAAGATAATGCTCATGACTAAGAAAACCAAATCCCTTCAGTTTTCGTTCTTGTTGGTAAGCTAAGAGTGTGCTGGGAAGTGAAGAACTCAAGGAGTCACTAGCATCCAAAGAAAACAAAGGCATGGCGCTGAAGCTCTCTCGAGTTCTTTAGAAAATGAATAATGATGATTATGACCAAGATGAAGACAAGGACGTTGCCATGATGAAAAAGTTGGTTAAGAAGTTCTTCAAAAGACAAGGTAGATTCAAGAAGGATCAAACTAAGGAGTGTGACATAAAGGACATCGTATCCTACAACTACAAGGAGAAGAGGAATCTCGGTAAATCATGTGCTAATGCAAAAGTTGCTCCAAACTCAAGATAATCTCAAAATCATCCTAAGAAAACCTTCTTCACCCTCTGGGGAGATTCAGATGACGAGGTTGACATTGGTGAGCAAGCACATGACATGTGCTAAATGGAAGTTGAAGATTCAAAGTCTGATGACGATATTGAGGTATCATCTTTCAAATTTGAATTCCTTGCTAAAATGATCTTATTGATTTTCTTAAATAATTGGTAATAGATCATAAGGTTCTCGCAGCTCAAGTGAGAGAACAACTAGTTGAGTTGAATGATCTAACAGAGGAAATAATTTAGCTTTCTAAACAGTTGTATTCAAAGATCACTTTTATCACCTAATCTGTGATCATTGTAAAGAAAAAGGTTTATCTAAGAAATCTGACTCAACCATAAATGATAAGGTTAATGAAATCTTAACCAAGCTAGATGATCTAGCTGAGTGTGTTGAAGCAAAGACCGTTAAAAAAACTATCTTTGTGAAAGCACGACTAGGTTTGGGATTTAATTCTCAAGATTCCTCCACCAATTCTAGTCCACCTCAATCTAGTGACCTATCTGAGAAGTTAGTCGCGCTAGACAAAGAGCTTCAATCTTGCGAGCGTGAAAATCTCTATATAAATAGCAAGATTAAAGTTCTTGAGATAGGACCATGTGAGACTAAAAATTGGTTTCATGGAGAAAATGCGCATAAAATTTACATCAAGCAAGCGCAAACTCCTACCACTCAGCCTATCAAGATTGAGTGTAAGGAACCATTTCGTCAACGAAAAGGCAAATATGGTTATGTCCAGTATAACCACTATTGTACTTTTTCTAGAAAGAATGGTCAGTCTAAGCATGACTGCAAGCGCTTAATTGCACTCAAGAAAAATACCTACAAGCCTTTTAAGTATAACTTTGGTGAGGGCAAGCTTGATCAAGCTATTCCCGCTTATGGCAAACTTGACCAGAGCGGGTCTTGTAAGACCAATTTTGTGCATCCTAGATCACCAAAAGCCAAGAACGCACAAACTAAAGCTCCAACATGTATGCATTATAAGGGAAAACCTCATCAAGTTCTTGATTTAAATGATCCTAGATATTATGAAACTGTTAGTCGAGTTATGAAGGTGAAAGTTCTACCTTCCATCTCATGAATTGCTACTAAAAATGAACTCACCAAGCCAAAGATCCGTTGGGTACCCAAAGATTTTTGTTTCTTTTTTCAAAGTTGAAATGAATAGTACATGGTACATTAACAGCGGTTTCTCGTTCCATATCTACTACTCTCATTTCAAGATAAGGAAGGGGGAAGTGTCTCCTTCGGTGAAAAGAAGTAAAATAAGATCAAAGCTAGTAGAAGTGTTCATAGCACCAACTCTATCCATGTCAGAGATGTCAATCTAGTCGGTACCCTTAGGTTCAACCTACTAAGGATAGCTCCGTTGTGCGATCAAGGTGGAAATGAATTCACCTTCAGCACGATGTCATGTGTCATGAAATATCCAAATCATAAATTTTGATGAAGGATAAGTGAGTGTATAATACCTATCTCTTAGACTACAACTTCTCTCCAGCACGACACATGTGTCTCACACCACTCCAAATCTGGGGCATCGATGTCTGGGACACGACAACTTACATTTTCTACACAAGCTACAGTCTAAAGGCCTTGTTCATGGTCTCCCTTGAAGCAAGCCAGATTCCATGACATCGTGCTCATAGTGCTGAAGATCAAAAGCAACAAGAAGTTCCTTCTCTCCCAAAAGGTAGTGTCCACTAAAGCTCCTCTAGAGCTGATTTACATGGATCTTTGTTGACCGCTACGAACCCATAGAAAGATAGGTAATCGCTACATTTATGTCTTAGTAGATGAATATTTATGTTTCACCTGGACTCTTTTTCTCATGTCTAAAGAGGCATTTAGTGCTTTTCACAACTTAGCACTGATTTTGGAGAAGAGCCTAGGTCTCCCTATTAGCGCAATTCACTCAGATAATGGGCTTGAATTTAAGAATAACGAGTTCACCACATTTTTCCAAGACAAAGGAATTGAGAATAACTTCTCAGCTCCCAGAACTCTTGAGAAAAATGGCGTTGTGCAACACAATAATAGGACCTTGGAAGACATGGCTAGAACTATGTTACTTTCCAGCGGGCTTCCATCTCACTCTTGGGCACAAGTTGTGACCAAAATGTTCTATATTATTAATAGGGCAATACTAAGGCCTATCCTAGAGAAAACTCCCTACGAATTGCTTAAGTGACGTACACCTAACATCTCACATTTAAAAGTGTTTGGATGTAAGTGATATGTTCATAACAATGGGAATGATCTCTTAGGAAAATTTGCTACCCTGGGCCACAAATTAAAGCTATATTTTTAGGTTACTCTCCTTCAAGCTAGAGATACAGGGTGATAAATCCAAGGACAGTGAAAATATAGGATATTGTTCATGTGAAGTTTGATAAAAGACCTATTGACTTTTCTTAAGCTTCGAACGAAGATCCATTCCAAATGGTAACTCAGCCTTCACCTTCTCTTCATCATTATCTCTTTCTCTCTCTCTCACTCTCTCTGAAGTAATATGAAGTGATGATGAAGATGAAGACTCAATTGGTCTCGCTTTAAACACAGATGTCCCGTTGAATGACGCTGAAGATTCACGGTGTCCAATATCTGGTGAGCCAGGTATGCATGAAGCTTCAGCGAGACCCTCTCCCACTCATGCAAAACATCTGAATATTCAAGGGAGTCCTAGCACTCTCGCTGGTAGATGTTCAACATTGTCTCAGACGAAGACATCCACCTTGAGACTTCTAGATTCCACTAAAATTGAAGTTCACAGTTATCAACAAATGCGAGATCATCCAGTGGGAACTATCATCTCATCCTTGAGAAAACGTACCCAAACACACTCTAATCTTCATATCTTGTATTCTAGTTGTGCTTTTGTGTTTTTGTAGGAAGCGAAAAAAATTCACAAGCACTACAAAATCCAGATTGGGCGATAGCTATGCAAGAGGAGCTAGAAGAGTTTAAGCGCAACCAGGTATGATGTCTAGTTCCAAGGCCAGTTGATAGGACTATCATTGCTATGCGTTGGGTGTATAGGAGCAAGCTGGATGATAGTGGGAAAGTTGTGCAAAACAAACCGAGACTTGTCGCTCAAGGATACAATAAACAAGAATGCTTAGACTATGGTGAAACATATATGCATATAGCTTGACTGGAAGCTATACGGATGTTGATTTCTTATGCTTTGCACAATGGATTCAAGCTGTTTCAAATGGACGTAAAGATTATTTTCCTCAATGGTAAGCTAAATGAGGAAGTTTATGTCAAGCAACCTACATGTTTCTAAGATCCCACTATTCATGAGCATGTCTATTTCTTAGACAAATCTCTATATGGTCTAAAGCAAGCGCCTCATGCTTGGTATGATTGTCTCTCAGAGTACCTTCTCCGGCATGAATACAAAAAAGGTCTTGTTGATAAGGCCCTCATCATAAGGAAAGTAAAAGGTGATATATTAGTTATTCATGTATAAGTTAAGGATATTATTTTTGGGTCAACTAAATTGCAGCTTGTGGATGACATCAAAGCTATCATGAACCTCAAATTTAGCATGAACATGATTGGTGAGCTAACCTTTTTCTTAGGACTACAAGTTAATCCACTCTAGGATGGAATTTAAATTCATCAACAAAAATACATCTAGGAGCTACTCAAGAAGTATGGGATGGAATCAACAAAACCACTCCTTACGCCTATCTCTAGTACAACCAAGCTAGATGTCGATCTCTCTGGTGTAAAGGTCAATGAGACCATGTATAAGGGTATGGTAGGTTCACAAATTATTTGACTGCCTCTCGTCTTGATATTGTTTTTGTAGTTAGCTCTTGTGCATGATTGCAGTCAGACCCCATGGCTTAACATCTTGTGAATGTCAAGCGTATGTTTTGTTATCTTAAGGGGCCTGGCGATTATTGGTTGTGGTATCCCAAGGGTGGAGAGCTATCTCTGTTAGGATATAAAGATTTTGATTACGTTGGAGACATTGTAGGTAGGAAAAGCACAAGCGGCTTGGGACAATTCTTAGGTCCTTGCTTAGTCTCATGGAGATCAAAGAAGAAAAACACTATTGCAATGTCCACCACTGAGGCTAAGTATATCAGTGCAGCTGCTTGTTGTTCACACCTACTATGGTTAAAGCAACAACTAGTTGATTTTGGCATATTGATGGGTACACTTCAAATCAAATGTGATAACACTAGCGCTATAAACATCTCGAAGAATCTAGTGCGTTTATCCAGAACCAAGCACACTGATGTGCGTCAATTCTTACGTGATCATGTAAAGCGCAATCATATTGAGCTAGTTCATGTGCCTACAAAATAGCAAATAGCTGATATTTTTAGTAAGGCACTTAACATGTTACCCTTTTTGCACCTTAGGCTTAAACTCAGTCTTATTCCTCTCAATTAGACCATCTCTTCATGTGTTGTAAGGTTTCTATTATATTGACTATGAATTAGCATGCTTTACCTACTTTGGGAACTTCAGCTTAAGTTGTGCTTCTTGTTTTTTCTTGCTTAGATGCATTACCTACTCCAAATGGCAGTCTTAGCTATACTTGTATATTAAATTTAAGCTCATTATTCTCTTCGACATCAATTGCATGATCTTATTTCTACCCAAAATAAAGAGCGGTGATCACATTCTAGCCATATAACAAGCCCTGAGAAATGATCCACTCCTATCGGTGTCTTAAGCCTGACATTAATGTAATGCTTCCTTGTCTCTATAGTTCCACACTGAAAGTATTAATTTTTGGTATCAAAAGCGTAATAGCCCCTTTTATGCACATACTTGTTACATGAATGTTTTGATTGTGAGTGTGTAATGTCCCTATATGAAATGCGCATTTTTCTCCTACTTGCACTTTAAAATTCATGTTAGCACTTTTTATTACATCACAACTCAAGCGTGATCTAAATTCTGCCCATCAATGGTAACTAAGTTAGTTTTGGTTTAGTTTTGAAAAGCATGTTTTGTGTGGCTTCATAAAAGCATATGGGTTCATGCTTCGAGGCATATTCAATAGATGGTGTAGCCGTTGGAGAAAGGTATCACTTTAAGTAAAGCATATTGGTGAGAGTGATTTGACATCGTCTCTTATTTTGCTTCTTGATATATAGCCGTTGGGTTTAGCCATTTATTAGAGTCGTTGGGATGCATTGAGATTTAAATGACCTTTTGCTATATTTATGTGATACAATGGCATTGTCCCTCTACCTTGGATATTTCTCTCTAAATCTCATCTCTCTTCCAGCTCTTTCTCTTACCTACCTACTAGTTCTCACACATCATTCCCCACTCTCGCCCCTCAAATTCCCATCCCTACATTCTCAAAAATTTATTCTTCATCCAAGCAAATTTCCATGAGCTTTGACAAAGAAATCCTAAAAAAGAAACCCTACATTAAAGAACCACAAAACAAGAAATTCACCTCCTCTTCAGCCAGTCCTGCATCTGCCCACACCACACCTCCTCCAACACATCAGAAAAAACCATTGCCATAACCCCAGAAACCACCGCCATGGACTATGTCTCTAAGGAGGCTAGAGATCCTAAAGCGACTCAAGAGTCACTCTACCCCATCACTGAGGCTGTCGCAATTGTGGTCTTTGATCTAGCGTGAAACCAGTCGGAAGAGCTCAAGACTCCAGAAAATGTGTTCAAGTCTCCCACTCCTAATATCGACTACACCGAAAATGACGATGATTCTTTGAAAGAAATCCAAGAAGTCCGTCTACGGCTACCGTGAGAATCTTCTCCCTTCAAAGAATTCTAGACATATCATTTCTGCCGAAGAAGAGGAAGAGGATGAAAAATTCGATACATTTCTCCATGAGTACCTTGATGATTCTCGCAGCGCCAAGAAAGGGGTAAGGTGCACTCACGATTATAAAGAAGAAGAGGAGAGTGAAAATGAAGAGGATCTCGCTTGGGCTATGATTGTTATCCAGCAGGCGAAGCACAAAAAGAGCAAGAGAGCTTCAAGTAAGTCCTCCGATCTTTCCTCTCTAGCTCCAATTCCTTTTGGCATTGGAAAGCGAGAGGTTCTGGAACCAATCATCTTTGCCGACGACATTCTAACATCTATAGATAAGGAGTACGATGTCAAGTTGTTTTGCCAATTTCTTGAGATTTAGGTTGGCATGCGCTCAAGACAGTTCCTACCCAAGCTGATCCATACATGATTCGCTTCTTCTACACCACCCTCTCCACCTTTCCTACTATTGGTGAAAGCCCGCCGACATGGTCTATGTTGTTTAGAAACGGCAGAATGAATACTTCTCAGTCAAGGACTTTGCTAGGGTAATTAGGCAGGATAGCTTTACCGACTATAATAAGGTTTGGAAGATAAACTGACCCAATGATGCCAGATACTTAAAGAAGACAGTCTTTGGCAAAAATGTGCCATCTCTTTTGAAGAATGACTCTATACCACTTCACAAGAAACCGCTAGACTTCTCCATCACCAAAAGCATCACGTCACGTCATCAAAATCTCGACACCGTGACAATCGCTGATGGATTTCTAATGGAGTGAGCACTAGCTGGTGAGCCTATCAACACAACTCAGATCATGTTCACTTACATGATACTTGTCACGCTTCTACTTCCCACCATCTCCCTTTTCCTCACATAATCAAGAGGTTGATGACCGAAGCCAAGATTTATGATCCAGCTAGAGAGTTAGTGTTTGATTCTGTGTTGTTGTGCGAGGTTGTGCCCAAGTTATTAGCTTCAGCAAAAGCCACAGAAATTGTTCTCGAGGAGAAGCCGCAGAAGCAACCCAGGGGTCTTAATTACGGGCATGAGTCGGAGACTACCGCACAGGCTATCGACCGAGTTGAGACCTCTATTCAAGCTCATTGGGTGGTTATGGAAGGGAAGTTCAATAGTAAGGACTCCCACTTGGAGAAGATCACTGAGCTTTCGGAGTCATTAGTGAAGATTTTAGGGAGTCGGTGATTTGAGTTGATGTCTTTGTTGTGATTTGAGTTGATAGGATTTCTAATATGAAATGGTGTATAGATATTGTTATAATATAGTATTCCTTTTGGTGATTAGAGTCTTGTGCTTGCTTCTTGGTTATAGGATAGCTTCATTGGCCATACTGCTCTTTGTGCGTGTTTGCTGAGTTGAGCTTGCTTCTGCCTCTTTCTTTAGTTCGCTCTATAGAATTAAGCATGATGTTTTTTGATGGTGTCAAAACGGTGAAGTGAACAAGTGCATATGCTTTTGTTAAAGTTGAGTTGTTAATTCTACCCGTCTTGGCCTAAGGGGGATAAAGATAATTTGAGAAGTGTTTATAAAGTTTAAGTATATAGATTATATGTTTAACTAAGTATATTGATGAAGCTCGATATGAATTTGAGCTTAACTGATTACGTATGCAGTGTTTAGTCCTTTATAGGTTTGTCATCATCAAAAGGGGGAAATTGTTGGTTAAGTCTAAGCAAGAGCTTAACCATTTCTATTGTTTTGATAATGATAAATTTATGTGTTTAATGATCTTTGTATGTTTTAAACTTGACAAGTTATGCTTAAGGATTTTTCGGTCTATCTTGAAGACAACAAGGTCTAGCTTAACCATTTATGGGTCAAGCTAAAGCCTAGAATGGAAAGCTGACTCTCGCTAAGACAATACTAAGGAGCGAGAGGATCGCACTGAGCAGCGAGAGAGTCGCGAAGTAAAATTGATCCAGGAATCAAAGTCAAACACATGGAAGGTTTCCAATGTCTTGTTTGAAGCGCGCTAAGTGTTTGCTTATGGAAGGAAGGCATGTAAGCTAGAGAGGAAGTTAGAAAACGAAAGCTTGAAGGTTGTTAGAGGTCGCAACTTCAGGACAGTGCAAACCCAGTGATCAGAAGAAACGCAAAGTGCACGGATTGTTGATATGGATAGCACGATCATCAAGCGAAGAAACACAAGCACACAGACCAATGTTGCAAGGAAGCGCATTCAAACTGATTTATGACTTGGTGTGTTTCTTGGAGAATAAGCTATAGAGTAGTGATGAATGAAAATTAGTTAAAGTTCTATAAATAGCTTATGAATAGTGAATGTTAGATGTATTTCTCACATTTTACATTGTACAGAAGTCACTATCTTAAGAGAATTTCACTTGTACGTGCTGAGAAGAAGGTGTTTGTTGTTTGAGAACTGAGCTTCAGAAAGAAAGTAAGAGGACACACTAGTGAGGTAGAGAGCTCTAGAGAGTATTGTTCTTCACTTTGTAAAGTTAACTTGTCAATCAATAAAGAATATTGGTGAGTTTTATCCAGACTTGCTAGAAGTATATGGTTCTCACATTTGGAAAATATTTATAAGACACTTGAGATTTTATTGTTTATTGTTCCTTTCCGCATTTAAGCGCTAAAGCTTGCTATAGCTTAAGCGCCACTAGGAAGATACACGATCCAACAATATTTTTTAAACGAGTGTGAAAAAAATCCATTCTCTGAATGAATTTTATTCATAGAAACAGTTAGATATTTGTGAGCTAAAAAGAGTCTTATTAATGTGCATAAAATTCTCTTGTCGAAATATTTTCGCATGAACATACATTTCAAGCATTGAGAACATGTATCTTATAAGAATAGTTTAAGAAATAATAATTACAATTTCTAGGTGGTCTAAAAAAATACTAAAATAGCATATTAATGACGAATAATCAATCTAAAATATACACTAATAATCACAATCAAAGTAAAAGGATATAAATAAACAATAATATGACTAAATAAGATCTAAAAGTAAAAGAATATAAAAAAAAATATGACTATACAAGACCATTTTTATTCTGATATAATTTATTAATGACTAATAATCAATTTATAAAGCAGTAATAATCACAGTGAATAAAAGAAATGACTAATAATCAATCTGAAAAATCAATTTATGAAATAAATTAGAGTTAGATCTACATAAAATATAAATCAACCTCATCACATAAGATAAAACATTAAGATATATAAGACCCATGCGAATCACAAATAACAATATTCTAGTAATACTATAGAAATAAATAAAAGATCACTTCAAAATTAAATTCAAACGCAATAGAACAAAAAATAGGATTAACATCAATGTAATGTAACTCAGTACTGGTTTAGTTTTATCGTCATTCTTTACGTCAAAATATATTCGAACAAAATTTTCCTAATATTAATTCTATAATTTATCATTAAATTTAATCGAAAAGCCTAAATTTTTATTATTAAATTAAAAAATCGATCCAAACAGAGAACGCATTATCCAAATATTTGTACCCAGACCCGAATTAAAGTACATCCAAATTGAACAGAACCAAAAATGATCTGTATTGTCCGATATACATCATTTAATTTTTCGAAAACCCGAATCCGGACGGAAAATTATGTAATAAATGCATTCTTATCTGAAATTTTATATTCAACCCGATCCAATGTAACTCGATTTTAATTATAACAATACCCTGCCCCAAA
>NW_027370813.1:0-33142 GCF_046119375.1 Phyllobates terribilis
ACCAGAAATGTTTGAAGCTACTGACTGAATGAAAGGAGCTGGCATCTCACTCTCTTTGAATCTTCTTTATCATGCTAGGATTAGCAGGAAAAAGCTAAAAATTTCAGAATTGCACCGTGCAATGTGGAGATATTACTGTTTGTGCATTTACAATATTCATTGATTTTTGCCATTGAAAAACGTCCAGAAATGTTTGAAGCTACTGACTGAATGAAAGGAGCTGGCATCTCACTCTCTTTGAATCTTCTTTATCATGCTAGGATTAGCAGGAAAAAGCAAAAAATTTCAGAATTGCACCGTGCAATGTGGAGATATTACTGTTTGTGCATTTACAATATTCATTGATTTTTGCCATTGAAAAACGTCCAGAAATGTTTGAAGCTACTGACTGAATGAAAGGAGCTGGCATCTCACTCTCTTTGAATCTTCTTTATCATGCTAGGATTAACAGAAAAAAGCTAAAAATTTCAGAATTGCACCGTGCAATGTGGAGATATTACTGTTTGTGCATTTACAATATTCATTGATTTTTGCCATTGAAAAACATGTTTTTCATATACCAGAAATGTTTGAAGCTACTGACTGAATGAAAGGAGCTGGCATCTCACTCTCTTTGAATCTTCTTTATCATGCTAGGATTAACAGGAAAAAGCTAAAAATTTCAGAATTGCACCGTGCAATGTGGAGATATTACTGTTTGTGCATTTACAATATTCATTGATTTTTGCCATTGAAAAACGTCCAGAAATGTTTGAAGCTACTGACTGAATGAAAGGAGCTGGCATCTCACTCTCTTTGAATCTTCTTTATCATGCTAGGATTAACAGGAAAAAGCTAAAAATTTCAGAATTGCACCGTGCAATGTGGAGATATTACTGTTTGTGCATTTACAATATTCATTGATTTTTGCCATTGAAAAACATGTTTTTCATATACCAGAAATGTTTGAAGCTACTGACTGAATGAAAGGAGCTGGCATCTCACTCTCTTTGAATCTTCTTTATCATGCTAGGATTAACAGGAAAAAGCTAAAAATTTCAGAATTGCACCGTGCAATGTGGAGATATTACTGTTTGTGCATTTACAATATTCATTGATTTTTGCCATTGAAAAACGTCCAGAAATGTTTGAAGCTACTGACTGAATGAAAGGAGCTGGCATCTCACTCTCTTTGAATCTTCTTTATCATGCTAGGATTAACAGGAAAAAGCTAAAAATTTCAGAATTGCACCGTGCAATGTGGAGATATTACTGTTTGTGCATTTACAATATTCATTGATTTTTGCCATTGAAAAACGTCCAGAAATGTTTGAAGCTACTGACTGAATGAAAGGAGCTGGCATCTCACTCTCTTTGAATCTTCTTTATCATGCTAGGATTAACAGGAAAAAGCTAAAAATTTCAGAATTGCACCGTGCAATGTGGAGATATTACTGTTTGTGCATTTACAATATTCATTGATTTTTGCCATTGAAAAACGTCCAGAAATGTTTGAAGCTACTGACTGAATGAAAGGAGCTGGCATCAAACTCTCTTTGAATCTTCTTTATCATGCTAGGATTAACAGGAAAAAGCTAAAAATTTCAGAATTGCACCGTGCAATGTGGAGATATTACTGTTTGTGCATTTACAATATTCATTGATTTTTGCCATTGAAAAACGTCCAGAAATGTTTGAAGCTACTGACTGAATGAAAGGAGCTGGCATCTCACTCTCTTTGAATCTTCTTTATCATGCTAGGATTAACAGGAAAAAGCTAAAAATTTCAGAATTGCACCGTGCAATGTGGAGATATTACTGTTTGTGCATTTACAATATTCATTGATTTTTGCCATTGAAAAACGTCCAGAAATGTTTGAAGCTACTGACTGAATGAAAGGAGCTGGCATCTCACTCTCTTTGAATCTTCTTTATCATGCTAGGATTAACAGGAAAAAGCTAAAAATTTCAGAATTGCACCGTGCAATGTGGAGATATTACTGTTTGTGCATTTACAATATTCATTGATTTTTGCCATTGAAAAACATGTTTTTCATATACCAGAAATGTTTGAAGCTACTGACTGAATGAAAGGAGCTGGCATCTCACTCTCTTTGAATCTTCTTTATCATGCTAGGATTAACAGGAAAAAGCTAAAAATTTCAGAATTGCACCGTGCAATGTGGAGATATTACTGTTTGTGCATTTACAATATTCATTGATTTTTGCCATTGAAAAACGTCCAGAAATGTTTGAAGCTACTGACTGAATGAAAGGAGCTGGCATCTCACTCTCTTTGAATCTTCTTTATCATGCTAGGATTAACAGGAAAAAGCTAAAAATTTCAGAATTGCACCGTGCAATGTGGAGATATTACTGTTTGTGCATTTACAATATTCATTGATTTTTGCCATTGAAAAACATGTTTTTCATATACCAGAAATGTTTGAAGCTACTGACTGAATGAAAGGAGCTGGCATCTCACTCTCTTTGAATCTTCTTTATCATGCTAGGATTAACAGGAAAAAGCTAAAAATTTCAGAATTGCACCGTGCAATGTGGAGATATTACTGTTTGTGCATTTACAATATTCATTGATTTTTGCCATTGAAAAACGTCCAGAAATGTTTGAAGCTACTGACTGAATGAAAGGAGCTGGCATCTCACTCTCTTTGAATCTTCTTTATCATGCTAGGATTAACAGGAAAAAGCTAAAAATTTCAGAATTGCACCGTGCAATGTGGAGATATTACTGTTTGTGCATTTACAATATTCATTGATTTTTGCCATTGAAAAACATGTTTTTCATATACCAGAAATGTTTGAAGCTACTGACTGAATGAAAGGAGCTGGCATCTCACTCTCTTTGAATCTTCTTTATCATGCTAGGATTAGCAGGAAAAAGCTAAAAATTTCAGAATTGCACCGTGCAATGTGGAGATATTACTGTTTGTGCATTTACAATATTCATTGATTTTTGCCATTGAAAAACGTCCAGAAATGTTTGAAGCTACTGACTGAATGAAAGGAGCTGGCATCTCACTCTCTTTGAATCTTCTTTATCATGCTAGGATTAACAGGAAAAAGCTAAAAATTTCAGAATTGCACCGTGCAATGTGGAGATATTACTGTTTGTGCATTTACAATATTCATTGATTTTTGCCATTGAAAAACATGTTTTTCATATACCAGAAATGTTTGAAGCTACTGACTGAATGAAAGGAGCTGGCATCTCACTCTCTTTGAATCTTCTTTATCATGCTAGGATTAACAGGAAAAAGCTAAAAATTTCAGAATTGCACCGTGCAATGTGGAGATATTACTGTTTGTGCATTTACAATATTCATTGATTTTTGCCATTGAAAAACATGTTTTTCATATACCAGAAATGTTTGAAGCTACTGACTGAATGAAAGGAGCTGGCATCTCACTCTCTTTGAATCTTCTTTATCATGCTAGGATTAACAGGAAAAAGCTAAAAATTTCAGAATTGCACCGTGCAATGTGGAGATATTACTGTTTGTGCATTTACAATATTCATTGATTTTTGCCATTGAAAAACATGTTTTCATATACCAGAAATGTTTGAAGCTACTGACTGAATGAAAGGAGCTGGCATCTCACTCTCTTTGAATCTTCTTTATCATGCTAGGATTAACAGGAAAAAGCTAAAAATTTCAGAATTGCACCGTGCAATGTGGAGATATTACTGTTTGTGCATTTACAATATTCATTGATTTTTGCCATTGAAAAACATGTTTTTCATATACCAGAAATGTTTGAAGCTACTGACTGAATGAAAGGAGCTGGCATCTCACTCTCTTTGAATCTTTTTTATCATGCTAGGATTAGCAGGAAAAAGCAAAAAATTTCAGAATTGCACCGTGCAATGTGGAGATATTACTGTTTGTGCATTTACAATATTCATTGATTTTTGCCATTGAAAAACGTCCAGAAATGTTTGAAGCTACTGACTGAATGAAAGGAGCTGGCATCTCACTCTCTTTGAATCTTCTTTATCATGCTAGGATTAACAGGAAAAAGCTAAAAATTTCAGAATTGCACCGTGCAATGTGGAGATATTACTGTTTGTGCATTTACAATATTCATTGATTTTTGCCATTGAAAAACATGTTTTTCATATACCAGAAATGTTTGAAGCTACTGACTGAATGAAAGGAGCTGGCATCTCACTCTCTTTGAATCTTCTTTATCATGCTAGGATTAACAGGAAAAAGCTAAAAATTTCAGAATTGCACCGTGCAATGTGGAGATATTACTGTTTGTGCATTTACAATATTCATTGATTTTTGCCATTGAAAAACGTCCAGAAATGTTTGAAGCTACTGACTGAATGAAAGGAGCTGGCATCTCACTCTCTTTGAATCTTCTTTATCATGCTAGGATTAACAGGAAAAAGCTAAAAATTTCAGAATTGCACCGTGCAATGTGGAGATATTACTGTTTGTGCATTTACAATATTCATTGATTTTTGCCATTGAAAAACATGTTTTTCATATACCAGAAATGTTTGAAGCTACTGACTGAATGAAAGGAGCTGGCATCTCACTCTCTTTGAATCTTCTTTATCATGCTAGGATTAACAGGAAAAAGCTAAAAATTTCAGAATTGCACCGTGCAATGTGGAGATATTACTGTTTGTGCATTTACAATATTCATTGATTTTTGCCATTGAAAAACATGTTTTTCATATACCAGAAATGTTTGAAGCTACTGACTGAATGAAAGGAGCTGGCATCTCACTCTCTTTGAATCTTCTTTATCATGCTAGGATTAGCAGGAAAAAGCTAAAAATTTCAGAATTGCACCGTGCAATGTGGAGATATTACTGTTTGTGCATTTACAATATTCATTGATTTTTGCCATTGAAAAACGTCCAGAAATGTTTGAAGCTACTGACTGAATGAAAGGAGCTGGCATCTCACTCTCTTTGAATCTTCTTTATCATGCTAGGATTAGCAGGAAAAAGCAAAAAATTTCAGAATTGCACCGTGCAATGTGGAGATATTACTGTTTGTGCATTTACAATATTCATTGATTTTTGCCATTGAAAAACGTCCAGAAATGTTTGAAGCTACTGACTGAATGAAAGGAGCTGGCATCTCACTCTCTTTGAATCTTCTTTATCATGCTAGGATTAACAGAAAAAAGCTAAAAATTTCAGAATTGCACCGTGCAATGTGGAGATATTACTGTTTGTGCATTTACAATATTCATTGATTTTTGCCATTGAAAAACATGTTTTTCATATACCAGAAATGTTTGAAGCTACTGACTGAATGAAAGGAGCTGGCATCTCACTCTCTTTGAATCTTCTTTATCATGCTAGGATTAACAGGAAAAAGCTAAAAATTTCAGAATTGCACCGTGCAATGTGGAGATATTACTGTTTGTGCATTTACAATATTCATTGATTTTTGCCATTGAAAAACGTCCAGAAATGTTTGAAGCTACTGACTGAATGAAAGGAGCTGGCATCTCACTCTCTTTGAATCTTCTTTATCATGCTAGGATTAACAGGAAAAAGCTAAAAATTTCAGAATTGCACCGTGCAATGTGGAGATATTACTGTTTGTGCATTTACAATATTCATTGATTTTTGCCATTGAAAAACATGTTTTTCATATACCAGAAATGTTTGAAGCTACTGACTGAATGAAAGGAGCTGGCATCTCACTCTCTTTGAATCTTCTTTATCATGCTAGGATTAACAGGAAAAAGCTAAAAATTTCAGAATTGCACCGTGCAATGTGGAGATATTACTGTTTGTGCATTTACAATATTCATTGATTTTTGCCATTGAAAAACGTCCAGAAATGTTTGAAGCTACTGACTGAATGAAAGGAGCTGGAATCTCACTCTCTTTGAATCTTCTTTATCATGCTAGGATTAACAGGAAAAAGCTAAAAATTTCAGAATTGCACCGTGCAATGTGGAGATATTACTGTTTGTGCATTTACAATATTCATTGATTTTTGCCATTGAAAAACGTCCAGAAATGTTTGAAGCTACTGACTGAATGAAAGGAGCTGGCATCTCACTCTCTTTGAATCTTCTTTATCATGCTAGGATTAACAGGAAAAAGCTAAAAATTTCAGAATTGCACCGTGCAATGTGGAGATATTACTGTTTGTGCATTTACAATATTCATTGATTTTTGCCATTGAAAAACGTCCAGAAATGTTTGAAGCTACTGACTGAATGAAAGGAGCTGGCATCAAACTCTCTTTGAATCTTCTTTATCATGCTAGGATTAACAGGAAAAAGCTAAAAATTTCAGAATTGCACCGTGCAATGTGGAGATATTACTGTTTGTGCATTTACAATATTCATTGATTTTTGCCATTGAAAAACGTCCAGAAATGTTTGAAGCTACTGACTGAATGAAAGGAGCTGGCATCTCACTCTCTTTGAATCTTCTTTATCATGCTAGGATTAACAGGAAAAAGCTAAAAATTTCAGAATTGCACCGTGCAATGTGGAGATATTACTGTTTGTGCATTTACAATATTCATTGATTTTTGCCATTGAAAAACGTCCAGAAATGTTTGAAGCTACTGACTGAATGAAAGGAGCTGGCATCTCACTCTCTTTGAATCTTCTTTATCATGCTAGGATTAACAGGAAAAAGCTAAGAATTTCAGAATTGCACCGTGCAATGTGGAGATATTACTGTTTGTGCATTTACAATATTCATTGATTTTTGCCATTGAAAAACATGTTTTTCATATACCAGAAATGTTTGAAGCTACTGACTGAATGAAAGGAGCTGGCATCTCACTCTCTTTGAATCTTCTTTATCATGCTAGGATTAACAGGAAAAAGCTAAAAATTTCAGAATTGCACCGTGCAATGTGGAGATATTACTGTTTGTGCATTTACAATATTCATTGATTTTTGCCATTGAAAAACGTCCAGAAATGTTTGAAGCTACTGACTGAATGAAAGGAGCTGGCATCTCACTCTCTTTGAATCTTCTTTATCATGCTAGGATTAACAGGAAAAAGCTAAAAATTTCAGAATTGCACCGTGCAATGTGGAGATATTACTGTTTGTGCATTTACAATATTCATTGATTTTTGCCATTGAAAAACATGTTTTTCATATACCAGAAATGTTTGAAGCTACTGACTGAATGAAAGGAGCTGGCATCTCACTCTCTTTGAATCTTCTTTATCATGCTAGGATTAACAGGAAAAAGCTAAAAATTTCAGAATTGCACCGTGCAATGTGGAGATATTACTGTTTGTGCATTTACAATATTCATTGATTTTTGCCATTGAAAAACGTCCAGAAATGTTTGAAGCTACTGACTGAATGAAAGGAGCTGGCATCTCACTCTCTTTGAATCTTCTTTATCATGCTAGGATTAACAGGAAAAAGCTAAAAATTTCAGAATTGCACCGTGCAATGTGGAGATATTACTGTTTGTGCATTTACAATATTCATTGATTTTTGCCATTGAAAAACATGTTTTTCATATACCAGAAATGTTTGAAGCTACTGACTGAATGAAAGGAGCTGGCATCTCACTCTCTTTGAATCTTCTTTATCATGCTAGGATTAGCAGGAAAAAGCTAAAAATTTCAGAATTGCACCGTGCAATGTGGAGATATTACTGTTTGTGCATTTACAATATTCATTGATTTTTGCCATTGAAAAACGTCCAGAAATGTTTGAAGCTACTGACTGAATGAAAGGAGCTGGCATCTCACTCTCTTTGAATCTTCTTTATCATGCTAGGATTAACAGGAAAAAGCTAAAAATTTCAGAATTGCACCGTGCAATGTGGAGATATTACTGTTTGTGCATTTACAATATTCATTGATTTTTGCCATTGAAAAACATGTTTTTCATATACCAGAAATGTTTGAAGCTACTGACTGAATGAAAGGAGCTGGCATCTCACTCTCTTTGAATCTTCTTTATCATGCTAGGATTAACAGGAAAAAGCTAAAAATTTCAGAATTGCACCGTGCAATGTGGAGATATTACTGTTTGTGCATTTACAATATTCATTGATTTTTGCCATTGAAAAACATGTTTTTCATATACCAGAAATGTTTGAAGCTACTGACTGAATGAAAGGAGCTGGCATCTCACTCTCTTTGAATCTTCTTTATCATGCTAGGATTAACAGGAAAAAGCTAAAAATTTCAGAATTGCACCGTGCAATGTGGAGATATTACTGTTTGTGCATTTACAATATTCATTGATTTTTGCCATTGAAAAACATGTTTTTCATATACCAGAAATGTTTGAAGCTACTGACTGAATGAAAGGAGCTGGCATCTCACTCTCTTTGAATCTTCTTTATCATGCTAGGATTAACAGGAAAAAGCTAAAAATTTCAGAATTGCACCGTGCAATGTGGAGATATTACTGTTTGTGCATTTACAATATTCATTGATTTTTGCCATTGAAAAACATGTTTTTCATATACCAGAAATGTTTGAAGCTACTGACTGAATGAAAGGAGCTGGCATCTCACTCTCTTTGAATCTTTTTTATCATGCTAGGATTAGCAGGAAAAAGCAAAAAATTTCAGAATTGCACCGTGCAATGTGGAGATATTACTGTTTGTGCATTTACAATATTCATTGATTTTTGCCATTGAAAAACGTCCAGAAATGTTTGAAGCTACTGACTGAATGAAAGGAGCTGGCATCTCACTCTCTTTGAATCTTCTTTATCATGCTAGGATTAACAGGAAAAAGCTAAAAATTTCAGAATTGCACCGTGCAATGTGGAGATATTACTGTTTGTGCATTTACAATATTCATTGATTTTTGCCATTGAAAAACATGTTTTTCATATACCAGAAATGTTTGAAGCTACTGACTGAATGAAAGGAGCTGGCATCTCACTCTCTTTGAATCTTCTTTATCATGCTAGGATTAACAGGAAAAAGCTAAAAATTTCAGAATTGCACCGTGCAATGTGGAGATATTACTGTTTGTGCATTTACAATATTCATTGATTTTTGCCATTGAAAAACGTCCAGAAATGTTTGAAGCTACTGACTGAATGAAAGGAGCTGGCATCTCACTCTCTTTGAATCTTCTTTATCATGCTAGGATTAACAGGAAAAAGCTAAAAATTTCAGAATTGCACCGTGCAATGTGGAGATATTACTGTTTGTGCATTTACAATATTCATTGATTTTTGCCATTGAAAAACGTCCAGAAATGTTTGAAGCTACTGACTGAATGAAAGGAGCTGGCATCTCACTCTCTTTGAATCTTCTTTATCATGCTAGGATTAACAGGAAAAAGCTAAAAATTTCAGAATTGCACCGTGCAATGTGGAGATATTACTGTTTGTGCATTTACAATATTCATTGATTTTTGCCATTGAAAAACATGTTTTTCATATACCAGAAATGTTTGAAGCTACTGACTGAATGAAAGGAGCTGGCATCTCACTCTCTTTGAATCTTCTTTATCATGCTAGGATTAACAGGAAAAAGCTAAAAATTTCAGAATTGCACCGTGCAATGTGGAGATATTACTGTTTGTGCATTTACAATATTCATTGATTTTTGCCATTGAAAAACATGTTTTTCATATACCAGAAATGTTTGAAGCTACTGACTGAATGAAAGGAGCTGGCATCTCACTCTCTTTGAATCTTCTTTATCATGCTAGGATTAACAGGAAAAAGCTAAAAATTTCAGAATTGCACCGTGCAATGTGGAGATATTACTGTTTGTGCATTTACAATATTCATTGATTTTTGCCATTGAAAAACGTCCAGAAATGTTTGAAGCTACTGACTGAATGAAAGGAGCTGGCATCTCACTCTCTTTGAATCTTCTTTATCATGCTAGGATTAACAGGAAAAAGCTAAAAATTTCAGAATTGCACCGTGCAATGTGGAGATATTACTGTTTGTGCATTTACAATATTCATTGATTTTTGCCATTGAAAAACATGTTTTTCATATACCAGAAATGTTTGAAGCTACTGACTGAATGAAAGGAGCTGGCATCTCACTCTCTTTGAATCTTCTTTATCATGCTAGGATTAGCAGGAAAAAGCTAAAAATTTCAGAATTGCACCGTGCAATGTGGAGATATTACTGTTTGTGCATTTACAATATTCATTGATTTTTGCCATTGAAAAACGTCCAGAAATGTTTGAAGCTACTGACTGAATGAAAGGAGCTGGCATCTCACTCTCTTTGAATCTTCTTTATCATGCTAGGATTAACAGGAAAAAGCTAAAAATTTCAGAATTGCACCGTGCAATGTGGAGATATTACTGTTTGTGCATTTACAATATTCATTGATTTTTGCCATTGAAAAACATGTTTTTCATATACCAGAAATGTTTGAAGCTACTGACTGAATGAAAGGAGCTGGCATCTCACTCTCTTTGAATCTTCTTTATCATGCTAGGATTAACAGGAAAAAGCTAAAAATTTCAGAATTGCACCGTGCAATGTGGAGATATTACTGTTTGTGCATTTACAATATTCATTGATTTTTGCCATTGAAAAACATGTTTTTCATATACCAGAAATGTTTGAAGCTACTGACTGAATGAAAGGAGCTGGCATCTCACTCTCTTTGAATCTTCTTTATCATGCTAGGATTAACAGGAAAAAGCTAAAAATTTCAGAATTGCACCGTGCAATGTGGAGATATTACTGTTTGTGCATTTACAATATTCATTGATTTTTGCCATTGAAAAACATGTTTTTCATATACCAGAAATGTTTGAAGCTACTGACTGAATGAAAGGAGCTGGCATCTCACTCTCTTTGAATCTTCTTTATCATGCTAGGATTAACAGGAAAAAGCTAAAAATTTCAGAATTGCACCGTGCAATGTGGAGATATTACTGTTTGTGCATTTACAATATTCATTGATTTTTGCCATTGAAAAACATGTTTTTCATATACCAGAAATGTTTGAAGCTACTGACTGAATGAAAGGAGCTGGCATCTCACTCTCTTTGAATCTTCTTTATCATGCTAGGATTAGCAGGAAAAAGCAAAAAATTTCAGAATTGCACCGTGCAATGTGGAGATATTACTGTTTGTGCATTTACAATATTCATTGATTTTTGCCATTGAAAAACGTCCAGAAATGTTTGAAGCTACTGACTGAATGAAAGGAGCTGGCATCTCACTCTCTTTGAATCTTCTTTATCATGCTAGGATTAACAGGAAAAAGCTAAAAATTTCAGAATTGCACCGTGCAATGTGGAGATATTACTGTTTGTGCATTTACAATATTCATTGATTTTTGCCATTGAAAAACATGTTTTTCATATACCAGAAATGTTTGAAGCTACTGACTGAATGAAAGGAGCTGGCATCTCACTCTCTTTGAATCTTCTTTATCATGCTAGGATTAACAGGAAAAAGCTAAAAATTTCAGAATTGCACCGTGCAATGTGGAGATATTACTGTTTGTGCATTTACAATATTCATTGATTTTTGCCATTGAAAAACGTCCAGAAATGTTTGAAGCTACTGACTGAATGAAAGGAGCTGGCATCTCACTCTCTTTGAATCTTCTTTATCATGCTAGGATTAACAGGAAAAAGCTAAAAATTTCAGAATTGCACCGTGCAATGTGGAGATATTACTGTTTGTGCATTTACAATATTCATTGATTTTTGCCATTGAAAAACGTCCAGAAATGTTTGAAGCTACTGACTGAATGAAAGGAGCTGGCATCTCACTCTCTTTGAATCTTCTTTATCATGCTAGGATTAACAGGAAAAAGCAAAAAATTTCAGAATTGCACCGTGCAATGTGGAGATATTACTGTTTGTGCATTTACAATATTCATTGATTTTTGCCATTGAAAAACATGTTTTTCATATACCAGAAATGTTTGAAGCTACTGACTGAATGAAAGGAGCTGGCATCTCACTCTCTTTGAAT
Source organism: Phyllobates terribilis (assembly GCF_046119375.1). Classification (NCBI taxonomy): domain Eukaryota; kingdom Metazoa; phylum Chordata; class Amphibia; order Anura; family Dendrobatidae; genus Phyllobates; species Phyllobates terribilis. The sequence continues at coordinate 11,899 of NW_027370813.1, forward strand.
CTTCTTTATCATGCTAGGATTAGCAGGAAAAAGCAAAAAATTTCAGAATTGCACCGTGCAATGTGGAGATATTACTGTTTGTGCATTTACAATATTCATTGATTTTTGCCATTGAAAAACGTCCAGAAATGTTTGAAGCTACTGACTGAATGAAAGGAGCTGGCATCTCACTCTCTTTGAATCTTCTTTATCATGCTAGGATTAACAGGAAAAAGCAAAAAATTTCAGAATTGCACCGTGCAATGTGGAGATATTACTGTTTGTGCATTTACAATATTCATTGATTTTTGCCATTGAAAAACATGTTTTTCATATACCAGAAATGTTTGAAGCTACTGACTGAATGAAAGGAGCTGGCATCTCACTCTCTTTGAATCTTCTTTATCATGCTAGGATTAGCAGGAAAAAGCTAAAAATTTCAGAATTGCACCGTGCAATGTGGAGATATTACTGTTTGTGCATTTACAATATTCATTGATTTTTGCCATTGAAAAACATGTTTTTCATATACCAGAAATGTTTGAAGCTACTGACTGAATGAAAGGAGCTGGCATCTCACTCTCTTTGAATCTTCTTTATCATGCTAGGATTAACAGGAAAAAGCTAAAAATTTCAGAATTGCACCGTGCAATGTGGAGATATTACTGTTTGTGCATTTACAATATTCATTGATTTTTGCCATTGAAAAACATGTTTTTCATATACCAGAAATGTTTGAAGCTACTGACTGAATGAAAGGAGCTGGCATCTCACTCTCTTTGAATCTTCTTTATCATGCTAGGATTAGCAGGAAAAAGCTAAAAATTTCAGAATTGCACCGTGCAATGTGGAGATATTACTGTTTGTGCATTTACAATATTCATTGATTTTTGCCATTGAAAAACGTCCAGAAATGTTTGAAGCTACTGACTGAATGAAAGGAGCTGGCATCTCACTCTCTTTGAATCTTCTTTATCATGCTAGGATTAGCAGGAAAAAGCAAAAAATTTCAGAATTGCACCGTGCAATGTGGAGATATTACTGTTTGTGCATTTACAATATTCATTGATTTTTGCCATTGAAAAACGTCCAGAAATGTTTGAAGCTACTGACTGAATGAAAGGAGCTGGCATCTCACTCTCTTTGAATCTTCTTTATCATGCTAGGATTAACAGAAAAAAGCTAAAAATTTCAGAATTGCACCGTGCAATGTGGAGATATTACTGTTTGTGCATTTACAATATTCATTGATTTTTGCCATTGAAAAACATGTTTTTCATATACCAGAAATGTTTGAAGCTACTGACTGAATGAAAGGAGCTGGCATCTCACTCTCTTTGAATCTTCTTTATCATGCTAGGATTAACAGGAAAAAGCTAAAAATTTCAGAATTGCACCGTGCAATGTGGAGATATTACTGTTTGTGCATTTACAATATTCATTGATTTTTGCCATTGAAAAACGTCCAGAAATGTTTGAAGCTACTGACTGAATGAAAGGAGCTGGAATCTCACTCTCTTTGAATCTTCTTTATCATGCTAGGATTAACAGGAAAAAGCTAAAAATTTCAGAATTGCACCGTGCAATGTGGAGATATTACTGTTTGTGCATTTACAATATTCATTGATTTTTGCCATTGAAAAACATGTTTTTCATATACCAGAAATGTTTGAAGCTACTGACTGAATGAAAGGAGCTGGCATCTCACTCTCTTTGAATCTTCTTTATCATGCTAGGATTAACAGGAAAAAGCTAAAAATTTCAGAATTGCACCGTGCAATGTGGAGATATTACTGTTTGTGCATTTACAATATTCATTGATTTTTGCCATTGAAAAACGTCCAGAAATGTTTGAAGCTACTGACTGAATGAAAGGAGCTGGAATCTCACTCTCTTTGAATCTTCTTTATCATGCTAGGATTAACAGGAAAAAGCTAAAAATTTCAGAATTGCACCGTGCAATGTGGAGATATTACTGTTTGTGCATTTACAATATTCATTGATTTTTGCCATTGAAAAACGTCCAGAAATGTTTGAAGCTACTGACTGAATGAAAGGAGCTGGCATCTCACTCTCTTTGAATCTTCTTTATCATGCTAGGATTAACAGGAAAAAGCTAAAAATTTCAGAATTGCACCGTGCAATGTGGAGATATTACTGTTTGTGCATTTACAATATTCATTGATTTTTGCCATTGAAAAACGTCCAGAAATGTTTGAAGCTACTGACTGAATGAAAGGAGCTGGCATCAAACTCTCTTTGAATCTTCTTTATCATGCTAGGATTAACAGGAAAAAGCTAAAAATTTCAGAATTGCACCGTGCAATGTGGAGATATTACTGTTTGTGCATTTACAATATTCATTGATTTTTGCCATTGAAAAACGTCCAGAAATGTTTGAAGCTACTGACTGAATGAAAGGAGCTGGCATCTCACTCTCTTTGAATCTTCTTTATCATGCTAGGATTAACAGGAAAAAGCTAAAAATTTCAGAATTGCACCGTGCAATGTGGAGATATTACTGTTTGTGCATTTACAATATTCATTGATTTTTGCCATTGAAAAACGTCCAGAAATGTTTGAAGCTACTGACTGAATGAAAGGAGCTGGCATCTCACTCTCTTTGAATCTTCTTTATCATGCTAGGATTAACAGGAAAAAGCTAAAAATTTCAGAATTGCACCGTGCAATGTGGAGATATTACTGTTTGTGCATTTACAATATTCATTGATTTTTGCCATTGAAAAACATGTTTTTCATATACCAGAAATGTTTGAAGCTACTGACTGAATGAAAGGAGCTGGCATCTCACTCTCTTTGAATCTTCTTTATCATGCTAGGATTAACAGGAAAAAGCTAAAAATTTCAGAATTGCACCGTGCAATGTGGAGATATTACTGTTTGTGCATTTACAATATTCATTGATTTTTGCCATTGAAAAACGTCCAGAAATGTTTGAAGCTACTGACTGAATGAAAGGAGCTGGCATCTCACTCTCTTTGAATCTTCTTTATCATGCTAGGATTAACAGGAAAAAGCTAAAAATTTCAGAATTGCACCGTGCAATGTGGAGATATTACTGTTTGTGCATTTACAATATTCATTGATTTTTGCCATTGAAAAACATGTTTTTCATATACCAGAAATGTTTGAAGCTACTGACTGAATGAAAGGAGCTGGCATCTCACTCTCTTTGAATCTTCTTTATCATGCTAGGATTAACAGGAAAAAGCTAAAAATTTCAGAATTGCACCGTGCAATGTGGAGATATTACTGTTTGTGCATTTACAATATTCATTGATTTTTGCCATTGAAAAACGTCCAGAAATGTTTGAAGCTACTGACTGAATGAAAGGAGCTGGCATCTCACTCTCTTTGAATCTTCTTTATCATGCTAGGATTAACAGGAAAAAGCTAAAAATTTCAGAATTGCACCGTGCAATGTGGAGATATTACTGTTTGTGCATTTACAATATTCATTGATTTTTGCCATTGAAAAACATGTTTTTCATATACCAGAAATGTTTGAAGCTACTGACTGAATGAAAGGAGCTGGCATCTCACTCTCTTTGTTTTACCATATTTTTTTATTTTTAATAAACAATTTAACAGGGGAATAACACACGTAGCATAAAAGTAGTGACAAAAGAATATTCATAATAAGGGAAAAATTCTGAGGGAAAGGAAAGGGAAAGGGAACAAACGGGAATGGATAAACAGGAAAAATGGGAGAAATTTGTTCGTCAAATAGTATATACGATAATACAGAAATTTGAACACTTTAAACACACATTACTATCATTAGCAAAATTAAACATATTAATGAGCTGAACACGACACACATTAAGATGTTCCAGCGTTATGAGAGGGTTGAGGGAATTTAGTGAGCCAAATATCCCACTTCCTAGAAAATTTAAGTAAATTATTGTTGATAAGGGAAAATCTGAGTTCAAATATTCTATGGAGATTCATCTTATCAACTAAGTCCTCCAAAGTGGGGACATGTGACTTTCTCCAATAAAAAGCCAATGCGTTCTTACACACTGAAAATAAGTGAATCACCAAAGATCTTTCAAACGACTTATATGGTTCAAGATCTAAGGATAGTAAAGCCATTTGAGGGGTCAATACTACAGGTCTGCCTAAAAGGTCATCTACCAAAGAAGAGATCTGAGCCCATAGATTCCGGATTTTTGGGCAGCTCCAAAAGAGATGTAAAAGATCTCCCCTAAGGCCGCACTCCCTCCAACAAAGGGGAGAGTTGCTGGGCTTTATATGGTGAAGCCTGATTGGAGTGTAATACCATCTGGTTAGAATTTTGAAGTAAGCCTCTTGTAAGGGCATAGATATATTAGAGGCCTGAGAAAAAAGAACAGCACTCTCCCATTGATCGGATTGGAAATTGAGTTTTAGATCTTTTTCCCAGCGTATCATGTAGAGGTGTTTTTGGAAGGAAAGATCATTATTGAAGCTGTTATATATGTGTCTCAGGCTCCAAAAAATTTTGTGGGATGGGTTGCTTAACAGGTTCACCGAGGTTTCAGAAACAATAAGTTTACCAGAAATAAATTCCAGAATAATGCTCTTTAAATGAGAGTATAAAAAGAAATCAGAGGAAGGTAAGTTGAATCTTTTTTTAAGAGTTTGGAAAGGAATAAAGGCAGAAGCTTCATAGAAGTCTCCAATTTTCCTTAACCCTTTATTGTCCCACTGATCTGGGATGGAAGAGTTATACAGATCAGCAACAAAACCAATTGGAAAATTTTTGACAAAAGAAAACTTATCCCTATCAGAATCTCTTAGGGGACTCTTTTTCTTTCTTTTGGCGATTTTTTTCCAGGCGTCAATAATCGCCTGGAAAATAGGATGGGAAGAATCATGAGTGCACTGTTTAAAGAGATGCCTAAGTAACAATTCACGGGGAGAAGAACCATTATTTAAGAAGGTCTCCAGAGTCATCCAAGCTGGGGGACTGTCAGAATTAAACCAATTACTGCTCTGTTTGATGAGGTTTGCCAAATAGTAAGCGAAAATATTAGGGTGGCTCAGACCTCCGTTGCACTTATTCTTGTACAATATATCTGCAGATATCCTCGCACGTTTATTATCCCAGACATAGGAATTAATCTGATTTTGAATTTTTTGAATAAAGATGTGAGAAATAGTTAGAGGTAAGTTGCGGAAAAAATACAAGATTTTGGGTAGAACAAACATCTTAATAGAGAGGACTCTACCCCACCATGACAAATCTCTTTTCAAAAATTCCATCAAATCTCCACGGACGATATCCTCAATCAGAACCAGGTTGTCAGAAATTGTTGAGTTAATAGTTTTACCAATACTGATCCCCAAATAAGTCAGATTGCGTTTAGCCAAACCGAAGGAAAATCTCGAGTGTAAAACCTCTCTCGTCTGACGGTCCAGATTAATGTTTAAAAGTTTAGACTTCTCATTATTGATCTTAAAATAAGAAATCTGAGAGAATAGTTCTAGAACCTTCGAAACTTCCGCAACCGAATTTACTGGGTCCAGCAAGGAAAGCATAACATCATCTGCAAAGAGGCCAATTTTAAATTCTCGAGATGGGGTAGAAATCCCCCTAATGTCAGTGTTTTCTCTAATCCTCTGTGCCAAAGGCTCCATAGCCAGGACAAAGAGAAGGGGGGAAAGTGGGCAACCCTGTCTAGTACCATTTGTGATAGGGATTGGATTTGAGAGATAATTGTTAACATAAATTTTTGCTTGGGGGTTAGAATAGAGGGCCATAATTGAAGAGAGAAATTTGTTATCAAAACCGAATTTAATAAGGGTGAGTTTAAGGTATAGCCAATTTAACCTGTCGAAAGCTTTTTCAGCGTCTAAAGCAAGCAATGAAGTTGGGAGTTTCGCCGTATTTATCACCTTAATAATATTCAGAAGTCTTCTAGAGCCATCAGTTGCTTGCCTCCCACCAACGAAGCCAATCTGATCATCGTTGATGAGAGATGGGAGAATAGTCGATAAACGATTGGCCAGAATTTTCGAATATATCTTAATATCAGTGTTAATTAGCGAAATGGGCCTATAATTTTTAACATTATCTCTCTCATCCTTAGACTTGGGTATTAGGGTAATGGTGGCTTCCAGCATTTCTGAGGGGAAGGAGCTTATTGAGGAAGCATGATTGAAAATTTTCGTGAGAGGGGAAGAAAGTAGGTCACAAAAAGTTTTATAATACTCATTAATGAACCCATCTGGACCCGGAGCCTTGAAATCTTTAAGTTGCTTTATTGTGTTAATAATTTCAAGGTTAGAAAAAGGCTTATTCAATGACTCGTGATCCAGAGGGCTCAATTTCGGTAGGTTAATGGAGGATAAAAATTTGTTGATTGCATCTGGGTGAGGATGGGAAATTAGAGGATCAGTTTTGATGTTGTAGAGTTTTTTGTAAAAATTTGCAAACTGGTTCACTATATCTTTAGGGTGGCAAAACGTTATTCCACTATTGTTTTTTATTTTATCTATTCTATTAATTGCTCTTTTACATTTGACTAGGCGGGCCATAAAGCGGGTAGGTTTATTTAGAGCCGCATAGTAATTAAATTTTGATTTCCGAATAATTGCATCATAGGAGGAAGAAATTTCTGATTTTAGCTCTACCCTTAAATTTGAGAGTTCTTTTTGAATTATTGGGGAAGGGGAAGGAAGATTAATTTGCTCTAATTCTTTTTCCCTAATCAGTTTTTGAAGAGAATTAATTTTTGATCTTTTTTCTTTTTTTTCAGATGAGGATATCTGCATTAGTACACCACGAAGGACGGCCTTGTGAGCGCACCAGCTGGAGAAGGGATTAGATAAATCTGGGGTATCGTTCTCCCTAAAATAATCAGAAATAGCTTTTTCAATAATTTTTTTGTTTTTGGGGTTATGAATAAGTGAAGATCTACATTTCCAAAGAAATCCATTTTTAATAAGAGGACCAATATGAATTTCACATGACGTAGGGGCATGATCTGATAGAGACCTAAGGCCTATAGATACGTTAGAGAATTTGGGTAAAGAAAAAACGTCAGTTATTATTAAGTCTATTCTAGAGGCCGTTTGGTGCGCATCCGAAAAATGGGAGAATTCTTTGGAGGTAGTTTGCAGACATCTAAATGTATCAAATAGTTCATTTTTATAAAGCCAATTATTTAGCGTCGGGTATAAATGACGGCTGGGGGAGGAAGAGTCCATATGCCCGTCCGGGACCATGTTGAAGTCTCCCAAAAAAATCAATTCGCCTCTCCTAACCTCTTCAACCTTTCTAAAAACCTTATTCAAAAAGGGTATTTGCTTTTTATTTGGGGCGTATAGGTTAACAACAGTGCACTCATGATTATTCAGTTTACAGAGCAATATATGGAACCTTCCATTGACATCTCTATGCTGATCTAAAAACTCAAATGGGACAGAATCTCTGATCACTGTAGCTACACCGGCTTTTTTCCGGTCGCTAGTGGATTCAAATATATGAGGGTAGCGTTTGTGGGTGAAAGTAGGGTGTTTTCCCTCGGCAAACCTTGTCTCCTGAAGACACGCAACATCAGCACCAAGATGACCCAATTCCTTCCAAAGGGAGAATCTCTTATTGGGACTGTTTAGGCCTCTTACGTTATAGGTGATGATCTTGATAGGCATAGGTAAATTAATAATTAAAGTAAGTCAAAAGGAGAGGGGTCAGTTGGTCCAACAAATTCCCAAAAAATAAAAATCAACCGACAATCAAAGCTGGAATACAATATCTCTAATATTAATTCAAAGATAGTAATAACAATAACCAAATATTCAAAGAAAAAGAAAAAAAAACGAATCAAAAAATCTCCTGAGGGAACCTTCACCGAAAAGGTTCTCCCTCAGATTGGGGGGAAAAATAATGTGGACAAACCATGAAGGCTAAATATAAGAAGAATGATAAATTTATTATAGCATGTTAGGTGAGGTGATAAAATGAGATTATTTTTAAAGAGGGCTCCCGAGGGAGTAGTGTTTATCATTTCAGCGGTGGGGTGCCTTTGTAACTTTGTAGGGAATGTCTTTTATAAAATCAAAAAATTTGGGGCCTTCATCAGGATCTGTAAGAGTGAATGTTTTCCGGTTAAAGAAAATCAGCAACTTTACTGGAAAGCCCCACCTATATGGGATATTCATATCCCTCAGTCTATCTGTGATCAATTTGTATGACCTTCTTGCATCCATGGTTTCTTTGGAAAAATCGGAGAAGATTTTTAGGTGCGAGAAAGGCTCTGGAAAAGTCCTATTTTCCCTGATATAATTCAAGATTCTCTCTTTGGTCGAGAAGAAATGCAACCTAGCTATTACATCCCTAGGAAGATCCGAGGAAATGGAGGTCGGACGAAATAAGCGATGGGCCCTATCAATGATAAGATCCTGCTCAGAAAGGGATGGGATTGTCTTGTGAAATAAGTCTTTGAGAAAAGCCGAGATATCTGAGGGAGAAACATCCTCAGATATGCCTCTAATCTTCAAATTATTTCTCCTACTCCTATCCTCCAAATCCGCAACTTTTAATCTAAGTCTTTTGAGCTCGGATTTAATTTCCAAATTATCAGAAGAGACAGACTCTACCTTATCCTCCACCGTTTCAAGTCTTTTAGTATTTTCCTCCAGTTTAAGACCAAAAGCTTCCAAAGTAGATTTCATGGTGTCTACCTGTTTCTCGAAGCCCAGTTTCATATTTCTGTCAATCGTCTTTAAAAGATTGTCCAGATATGAACCAAGATCGGTATTTCCCAACTCTTGTGAAATGGGCATTTTGACCGGGACACTAGGCGTAGGGTCTGAGGACGAAGGGGAAAAGTCCTTTTTAGCACGCCTCTTATCTGGACTAGGATTAGGAGACGTGTCCGAGGATTCCTCCTCCGAACTCGTAGCCAGTGAAGAGTACTTGTTGCTCCAAGCTCCTGGGTCCCTTCTCTTTGATGAGATGGAAATATCCATCTCTTCCGCTTTTTTTTCTTTAACTACGATAGAAGGGGCAGGTTTAGCATCAGGGATTCTCTGAGGTTTTGGAGATAATAGACTTTTAGAAGGTTCTTTGGTGGGAGAGCTTACTTTAGAACTCTGTCTGTCTTCCGGATTTCTATGAGGTGATCTGGACTTAAGTGGACTGATAGTATTGACAGCATCTTCAGATGGGTTTGAAAATGAAAAGCGTTGAGAGGACTTCGCTCTTACCGCACTAGTTTTATGGGGAGCTTCCAAAGACTTTTGGGTATTTTTTTTATTAGTCGCCATTATGAAATATCAGACCTTATTAGATGCTGTATGCTGCTCAGCACCAGTCGGGACCTCTTAATAGCCGCCACAGCTGTAAGCAGAGCCAGGTCCTCGGGCTGCCGCCGGCGTCTTGATGCAGGAAGGGTCCTGTAGCTTAGAAGCCGAGGGTAAATCCTCCGGGAGCGGGGGTCTTGCCAGTCATCTCAGGGGTCCGGTCTCACGGTCTTGTTACTTGACTGCAGATCCGGAGAGTTCCTGGGGTCCGCGATCCTCCACAGACTGCACCGGCCGGTGTTTTCACTTCCGGAGTCCTGTCACCGGTCGCAGCTGATAGCGGGGTGACCTGCAGGCAGGAGCAATTTATAAGCTGGCAACCCGGTGCAGAAGTGTATCCTTTAGGGGTATAGGGTCCCGGGGGTCCTGTCAAATCCTCTTTGGGGGTCTCCTCACTTAAAGTCCCCGGGGTCCACAATCTTCTATACACAGCGCTGGGCGGTGGAATCGCTGCAGGAGTCCCGTCACCGGTCGCAGTTGTCAGCTGGGTGACTTGTAAGCAGGGACAATTTGCAGGGTGGTAGTCCGATGCAGCAATGTAGCTTTTCGAGGTGCTGGGTCCCGTGGGTCCGTCAGATCTCAGTCCTTGTTACTTTTAAACACAGACTGCATAAGGTGAATGACTGATTTTCCCCAGTGGGGCTATTCTGGGTGCCGGGTCAGTATAGGTTATCCCTGCATACGGCAATCAGCCGATTCACGGGGCTCTGGTGCCACCGGCTTCAAGATATAAATTCTACACAGTCTGCTCAGTGACACCCGGAAAGCTGTGCTCTAAAGTCCGGAGGTAGGGAGAGGAGGGGTCCCTTTGCAGAGACACACAGACCTGCAAGCCTGCAGGACTATGTCACAATAGCCACGACTGGAATGAAATCAAGGACGCACCTCACTGCTTCCAAATGAAATATCTCCTGGAATAACGGGTCAGGGAGAGTCTTTTTAGTATCCAGATGATCCTTAGGCTTTAAGAAGTTTGTCCATGCCAAAATTGAGTGAATAAATCCTCTTAAGTTGCTTTTATCGTCGCTTTGTAGTTTTAGCCCTCATGGAGCTCAGACCTATGCTGCCATCCTGGTCTGTGCCTAAGCCACGCCCCCCATCTCACTCTCTTTGAATCTTCTTTATCATGCTAGGATTAACAGGAAAAAGCTAAAAATTTCAGAATTGCACCGTGCAATGTGGAGATATTACTGTTTGTGCATTTACAATATTCATTGATTTTTGCCATTGAAAAACATGTTTTTCATATACCAGAAATGTTTGAAGCTACTGACTGAATGAAAGGAGCTGGCATCTCACTCTCTTTGAATCTTCTTTATCATGCTAGGATTAACAGGAAAAAGCTAAAAATTTCAGAATTGCACCGTGCAATGTGGAGATATTACTGTTTGTGCATTTACAATATTCATTGATTTTTGCCATTGAAAAACATGTTTTTCATATACCAGAAATGTTTGAAGCTACTGACTGAATGAAAGGAGCTGGCATCTCACTCTCTTTGAATCTTCTTTATCATGCTAGGATTAACAGGAAAAAGCTAAAAATTTCAGAATTGCACCGTGCAATGTGGAGATATTACTGTTTGTGCATTTACAATATTCATTGATTTTTGCCATTGAAAAACATGTTTTTCATATACCAGAAATGTTTGAAGCTACTGACTGAATGAAAGGAGCTGGCATCTCACTCTCTTTGAATCTTCTTTATCATGCTAGGATTAACAGGAAAAAGCTAAAAATTTCAGAATTGCACCGTGCAATGTGGAGATATTACTGTTTGTGCATTTACAATATTCATTGATTTTTGCCATTGAAAAACGTCCAGAAATGTTTGAAGCTACTGACTGAATGAAAGGAGCTGGCATCTCACTCTCTTTGAATCTTCTTTATCATGCTAGGATTAACAGGAAAAAGCTAAAAATTTCAGAATTGCACCGTGCAATGTGGAGATATTACTGTTTGTGCATTTACAATATTCATTGATTTTTGCCATTGAAAAACGTCCAGAAATGTTTGAAGCTACTGACTGAATGAAAGGAGCTGGCATCTCACTCTCTTTGAATCTTCTTTATCATGCTAGGATTAACAGGAAAAAGCTAAAAATTTCAGAATTGCACCGTGCAATGTGGAGATATTACTGTTTGTGCATTTACAATATTCATTGATTTTTGCCATTGAAAAACATGTTTTTCATATACCAGAAATGTTTGAAGCTACTGACTGAATGAAAGGAGCTGGCATCTCACTCTCTTTGAATCTTCTTTATCATGCTAGGATTAACAGGAAAAAGCAAAAAATTTCAGAATTGCACCGTGCAATGTGGAGATATTACTGTTTGTGCATTTACAATATTCATTGATTTTTGCCATTGAAAAACATGTTTTTCATATACCAGAAATGTTTGAAGCTACTGACTGAATGAAAGGAGCTGGCATCTCACTCTCTTTGAATCTTCTTTATCATGCTAGGATTAACAGGAAAAAGCTAAAAATTTCAGAATTGCACCGTGCAATGTGGAGATATTACTGTTTGTGCATTTACAATATTCATTGATTTTTGCCATTGAAAAACATGTTTTTCATATACCAGAAATGTTTGAAGCTACTGACTGAATGAAAGGAGCTGGCATCTCACTCTCTTTGAATCTTCTTTATCATGCTAGGATTAACAGGAAAAAGCTAAAAATTTCAGAATTGCACCGTGCAATGTGGAGATATTACTGTTTGTGCATTTACAATATTCATTGATTTTTGCCATTGAAAAACATGTTTTTCATATACCAGAAATGTTTGAAGCTACTGACTGAATGAAAGGAGCTGGCATCTCACTCTCTTTGAATCTTCTTTATCATGCTAGGATTAACAGGAAAAAGCAAAAAATTTCAGAATTGCACCGTGCAATGTGGAGATATTACTGTTTGTGCATTTACAATATTCATTGATTTTTGCCATTGAAAAACATGTTTTTCATATACCAGAAATGTTTGAAGCTACTGACTGAATGAAAGGAGCTGGCATCTCACTCTCTTTGAATCTTCTTTATCATGCTAGGATTAACAGGAAAAAGCTAAAAATTTCAGAATTGCACCGTGCAATGTGGAGATATTACTGTTTGTGCATTTACAATATTCATTGATTTTTGCCATTGAAAAACATGTTTTTCATATACCAGAAATGTTTGAAGCTACTGACTGAATGAAAGGAGCTGGCATCTCACTCTCTTTGAATCTTCTTTATCATGCTAGGATTAACAGGAAAAAGCTAAAAATTTCAGAATTGCACCGTGCAATGTGGAGATATTACTGTTTGTGCATTTACAATATTCATTGATTTTTGCCATTGAAAAACGTCCAGAAATGTTTGAAGCTACTGACTGAATGAAAGGAGCTGGCATCTCACTCTCTTTGAATCTTCTTTATCATGCTAGGATTAACAGGAAAAAGCTAAAAATTTCAGAATTGCACCGTGCAATGTGGAGATATTACTGTTTGTGCATTTACAATATTCATTGATTTTTGCCATTGAAAAACGTCCAGAAATGTTTGAAGCTACTGACTGAATGAAAGGAGCTGGCATCTCACTCTCTTTGAATCTTCTTTATCATGCTAGGATTAACAGGAAAAAGCTAAAAATTTCAGAATTGCACCGTGCAATGTGGAGATATTACTGTTTGTGCATTTACAATATTCATTGATTTTTGCCATTGAAAAACGTCCAGAAATGTTTGAAGCTACTGACTGAATGAAAGGAGCTGGCATCTCACTCTCTTTGAATCTTCTTTATCATGCTAGGATTAACAGGAAAAAGCTAAAAATTTCAGAATTGCACCGTGCAATGTGGAGATATTACTGTTTGTGCATTTACAATATTCATTGATTTTTGCCATTGAAAAACATGTTTTTCATATACCAGAAATGTTTGAAGCTACTGACTGAATGAAAGGAGCTGGCATCTCACTCTCTTTGAATCTTCTTTATCATGCTAGGATTAACAGGAAAAAGCTAAAAATTTCAGAATTGCACCGTGCAATGTGGAGATATTACTGTTTGTGCATTTACAATATTCATTGATTTTTGCCATTGAAAAACGTCCAGAAATGTTTGAAGCTACTGACTGAATGAAAGGAGCTGGCATCTCACTCTCTTTGAATCTTCTTTATCATGCTAGGATTAACAGGAAAAAGCTAAAAATTTCAGAATTGCACCGTGCAATGTGGAGATATTACTGTTTGTGCATTTACAATATTCATTGATTTTTGCCATTGAAAAACATGTTTTTCATATACCAGAAATGTTTGAAGCTACTGACTGAATGAAAGGAGCTGGCATCTCACTCTCTTTGAATCTTCTTTATCATGCTAGGATTAACAGGAAAAAGCTAAAAATTTCAGAATTGCACCGTGCAATGTGGAGATATTACTGTTTGTGCATTTACAATATTCATTGATTTTTGCCATTGAAAAACGTCCAGAAATGTTTGAAGCTACTGACTGAATGAAAGGAGCTGGCATCTCACTCTCTTTGAATCTTCTTTATCATGCTAGGATTAACAGGAAAAAGCAAAAAATTTCAGAATTGCACCGTGCAATGTGGAGATATTACTGTTTGTGCATTTACAATATTCATTGATTTTTGCCATTGAAAAACGTCCAGAAATGTTTGAAGCTACTGACTGAATGAAAGGAGCTGGCATCTCACTCTCTTTGAATCTTCTTTATCATGCTAGGATTAACAGGAAAAAGCAAAAAATTTCAGAATTGCACCGTGCAATGTGGAGATATTACTGTTTGTGCATTTACAATATTCATTGATTTTTGCCATTGAAAAACGTCCAGAAATGTTTGAAGCTACTGACTGAATGAAAGGAGCTGGCATCTCACTCTCTTTGAATCTTCTTTATCATGCTAGGATTAACAGGAAAAAGCTAAAAATTTCAGAATTGCACCGTGCAATGTGGAGATATTACTGTTTGTGCATTTACAATATTCATTGATTTTTGCCATTGAAAAACATGTTTTTCATATACCAGAAATGTTTGAAGCTACTGACTGAATGAAAGGAGCTGGCATCTCACTCTCTTTGAATCTTCTTTATCATGCTAGGATTAACAGGAAAAAGCTAAAAATTTCAGAATTGCACCGTGCAATGTGGAGATATTACTGTTTGTGCATTTACAATATTCATTGATTTTTGCCATTGAAAAACATGTTTTTCATATACCAGAAATGTTTGAAGCTACTGACTGAATGAAAGGAGCTGGCATCTCACTCTCTTTGAATCTTCTTTATCATGCTAGGATTAACAGGAAAAAGCTAAAAATTTCAGAATTGCACCGTGCAATGTGGAGATATTACTGTTTGTGCATTTACAATATTCATTGATTTTTGCCATTGAAAAACATGTTTTTCATATACCAGAAATGTTTGAAGCTACTGACTGAATGAAAGGAGCTGGCATCTCACTCTCTTTGAATCTTCTTTATCATGCTAGGATTAACAGGAAAAAGCTAAAAATTTCAGAATTGCACCGTGCAATGTGGAGATATTACTGTTTGTGCATTTACAATATTCATTGATTTTTGCCATTGAAAAACATGTTTTTCATATACCAGAAATGTTTGAAGCTACTGACTGAATGAAAGGAGCTGGCATCTCACTCTCTTTGAATCTTCTTTATCATGCTAGGATTAACAGGAAAAAGCTAAAAATTTCAGAATTGCACCGTGCAATGTGGAGATATTACTGTTTGTGCATTTACAATATTCATTGATTTTTGCCATTGAAAAACATGTTTTTCATATACCAGAAATGTTTGAAGCTACTGACTGAATGAAAGGAGCTGGCATCTCACTCTCTTTGAATCTTCTTTATCATGCTAGGATTAACAGGAAAAAGCTAAAAATTTCAGAATTGCACCGTGCAATGTGGAGATATTACTGTTTGTGCATTTACAATATTCATTGATTTTTGCCATTGAAAAACATGTTTTTCATATACCAGAAATGTTTGAAGCTACTGACTGAATGAAAGGAGCTGGCATCTCACTCTCTTTGAATCTTCTTTATCATGCTAGGATTAACAGGAAAAAGCTAAAAATTTCAGAATTGCACCGTGCAATGTGGAGATATTACTGTTTGTGCATTTACAATATTCATTGATTTTTGCCATTGAAAAACGTCCAGAAATGTTTGAAGCTACTGACTGAATGAAAGGAGCTGGCATCTCACTCTCTTTGAATCTTCTTTATCATGCTAGGATTAACAGGAAAAAGCTAAAAATTTCAGAATTGCACCGTGCAATGTGGAGATATTACTGTTTGTGCATTTACAATATTCATTGATTTTTGCCATTGAAAAACGTCCAGAAATGTTTGAAGCTACTGACTGAATGAAAGGAGCTGGCATCTCACTCTCTTTGAATCTTCTTTATCATGCTAGGATTAACAGGAAAAAGCTAAAAATTTCAGAATTGCACCGTGCAATGTGGAGATATTACTGTTTGTGCATTTACAATATTCATTGATTTTTGCCATTGAAAAACATGTTTTTCATATACCAGAAATGTTTGAAGCTACTGACTGAATGAAAGGAGCTGGCATCTCACTCTCTTTGAATCTTCTTTATCATGCTAGGATTAACAGGAAAAAGCTAAAAATTTCAGAATTGCACCGTGCAATGTGGAGATATTACTGTTTGTGCATTTACAATATTCATTGATTTTTGCCATTGAAAAACATGTTTTTCATATACCAGAAATGTTTGAAGCTACTGACTGAATGAAAGGAGCTGGCATCTCACTCTCTTTGAATCTTCTTTATCATGCTAGGATTAACAGGAAAAAGCTAAAAATTTCAGAATTGCACCGTGCAATGTGGAGATATTACTGTTTGTGCATTTACAATATTCATTGATTTTTGCCATTGAAAAACATGTTTTTCATATACCAGAAATGTTTGAAGCTACTGACTGAATGAAAGGAGCTGGCATCTCACTCTCTTTGAATCTTCTTTATCATGCTAGGATTAACAGGAAAAAGCTAAAAATTTCAGAATTGCACCGTGCAATGTGGAGATATTACTGTTTGTGCATTTACAATATTCATTGATTTTTGCCATTGAAAAACATGTTTTTCATATACCAGAAATGTTTGAAGCTACTGACTGAATGAAAGGAGCTGGCATCTCACTCTCTTTGAATCTTCTTTATCATGCTAGGATTAACAGGAAAAAGCAAAAAATTTCAGAATTGCACCGTGCAATGTGGAGATATTACTGTTTGTGCATTTACAATATTCATTGATTTTTGCCATTGAAAAACATGTTTTTCATATACCAGAAATGTTTGAAGCTACTGACTGAATGAAAGGAGCTGGCATCTCACTCTCTTTGAATCTTCTTTATCATGCTAGGATTAACAGGAAAAAGCTAAAAATTTCAGAATTGCACCGTGCAATGTGGAGATATTACTGTTTGTGCATTTACAATATTCATTGATTTTTGCCATTGAAAAACATGTTTTTCATATACCAGAAATGTTTGAAGCTACTGACTGAATGAAAGGAGCTGGCATCTCACTCTCTTTGAATCTTCTTTATCATGCTAGGATTAACAGGAAAAAGCTAAAAATTTCAGAATTGCACCGTGCAATGTGGAGATATTACTGTTTGTGCATTTACAATATTCATTGATTTTTGCCATTGAAAAACGTCCAGAAATGTTTGAAGCTACTGACTGAATGAAAGGAGCTGGCATCTCACTCTCTTTGAATCTTCTTTATCATGCTAGGATTAACAGGAAAAAGCTAAAAATTTCAGAATTGCACCGTGCAATGTGGAGATATTACTGTTTGTGCATTTACAATATTCATTGATTTTTGCCATTGAAAAACGTCCAGAAATGTTTGAAGCTACTGACTGAATGAAAGGAGCTGGCATCTCACTCTCTTTGAATCTTCTTTATCATGCTAGGATTAACAGGAAAAAGCTAAAAATTTCAGAATTGCACCGTGCAATGTGGAGATATTACTGTTTGTGCATTTACAATATTCATTGATTTTTGCCATTGAAAAACGTCCAGAAATGTTTGAAGCTACTGACTGAATGAAAGGAGCTGGCATCTCACTCTCTTTGAATCTTCTTTATCATGCTAGGATTAACAGGAAAAAGCTAAAAATTTCAGAATTGCACCGTGCAATGTGGAGATATTACTGTTTGTGCATTTACAATATTCATTGATTTTTGCCATTGAAAAACATGTTTTTCATATACCAGAAATGTTTGAAGCTACTGACTGAATGAAAGGAGCTGGCATCTCACTCTCTTTGAATCTTCTTTATCATGCTAGGATTAACAGGAAAAAGCTAAAAATTTCAGAATTGCACCGTGCAATGTGGAGATATTACTGTTTGTGCATTTACAATATTCATTGATTTTTGCCATTGAAAAACGTCCAGAAATGTTTGAAGCTACTGACTGAATGAAAGGAGCTGGCATCTCACTCTCTTTGAATCTTCTTTATCATGCTAGGATTAACAGGAAAAAGCTAAAAATTTCAGAATTGCACCGTGCAATGTGGAGATATTACTGTTTGTGCATTTACAATATTCATTGATTTTTGCCATTGAAAAACATGTTTTTCATATACCAGAAATGTTTGAAGCTACTGACTGAATGAAAGGAGCTGGCATCTCACTCTCTTTGAATCTTCTTTATCATGCTAGGATTAACAGGAAAAAGCTAAAAATTTCAGAATTGCACCGTGCAATGTGGAGATATTACTGTTTGTGCATTTACAATATTCATTGATTTTTGCCATTGAAAAACGTCCAGAAATGTTTGAAGCTACTGACTGAATGAAAGGAGCTGGCATCTCACTCTCTTTGAATCTTCTTTATCATGCTAGGATTAACAGGAAAAAGCAAAAAATTTCAGAATTGCACCGTGCAATGTGGAGATATTACTGTTTGTGCATTTACAATATTCATTGATTTTTGCCATTGAAAAACGTCCAGAAATGTTTGAAGCTACTGACTGAATGAAAGGAGCTGGCATCTCACTCTCTTTGAATCTTCTTTATCATGCTAGGATTAACAGGAAAAAGCAAAAAATTTCAGAATTGCACCGTGCAATGTGGAGATATTACTGTTTGTGCATTTACAATATTCATTGATTTTTGCCATTGAAAAACGTCCAGAAATGTTTGAAGCTACTGACTGAATGAAAGGAGCTGGCATCTCACTCTCTTTGAATCTTCTTTATCATGCTAGGATTAACAGGAAAAAGCTAAAAATTTCAGAATTGCACCGTGCAATGTGGAGATATTACTGTTTGTGCATTTACAATATTCATTGATTTTTGCCATTGAAAAACATGTTTTTCATATACCAGAAATGTTTGAAGCTACTGACTGAATGAAAGGAGCTGGCATCTCACTCTCTTTGAATCTTCTTTATCATGCTAGGATTAACAGGAAAAAGCTAAAAATTTCAGAATTGCACCGTGCAATGTGGAGATATTACTGTTTGTGCATTTACAATATTCATTGATTTTTGCCATTGAAAAACATGTTTTTCATATACCAGAAATGTTTGAAGCTACTGACTGAATGAAAGGAGCTGGCATCTCACTCTCTTTGAATCTTCTTTATCATGCTAGGATTAACAGGAAAAAGCTAAAAATTTCAGAATTGCACCGTGCAATGTGGAGATATTACTGTTTGTGCATTTACAATATTCATTGATTTTTGCCATTGAAAAACATGTTTTTCATATACCAGAAATGTTTGAAGCTACTGACTGAATGAAAGGAGCTGGCATCTCACTCTCTTTGAATCTTCTTTATCATGCTAGGATTAACAGGAAAAAGCTAAAAATTTCAGAATTGCACCGTGCAATGTGGAGATATTACTGTTTGTGCATTTACAATATTCATTGATTTTTGCCATTGAAAAACATGTTTTTCATATACCAGAAATGTTTGAAGCTACTGACTGAATGAAAGGAGCTGGCATCTCACTCTCTTTGAATCTTCTTTATCATGCTAGGATTAACAGGAAAAAGCTAAAAATTTCAGAATTGCACCGTGCAATGTGGAGATATTACTGTTTGTGCATTTACAATATTCATTGATTTTTGCCATTGAAAAACATGTTTTTCATATACCAGAAATGTTTGAAGCTACTGACTGAATGAAAGGAGCTGGCATCTCACTCTCTTTGAATCTTCTTTATCATGCTAGGATTAACAGGAAAAAGCTAAAAATTTCAGAATTGCACCGTGCAATGTGGAGATATTACTGTTTGTGCATTTACAATATTCATTGATTTTTGCCATTGAAAAACGTACCAGAAATGTTTGAAGCTACTGACTGAATGAAAGGAGCTGGCATCTCACTCTCTTTGAATCTTCTTTATCATGCTAGGATTAACAGGAAAAAGCTAAAAATTTCAGAATTGCACCGTGCAATGTGGAGATATTACTGTTTGTGCATTTACAATATTCATTGATTTTTGCCATTGAAAAACGTCCAGAAATGTTTGAAGCTACTGACTGAATGAAAGGAGCTGGCATCTCACTCTCTTTGAATCTTCTTTATCATGCTAGGATTAACAGGAAAAAGCTAAAAATTTCAGAATTGCACCGTGCAATGTGGAGATATTACTGTTTGTGCATTTACAATATTCATTGATTTTTGCCATTGAAAAACATGTTTTTTCACCAGAAATGTTTGAAGCTACTGACTGAATGAAAGGAGCTGGCATCTCACTCTCTTTGAATCTTCTTTATCATGCTAGGATTAACAGGAAAAAGCTAAAAATTTCAGAATTGCACCGTGCAATGTGGAGATATTACTGTTTGTGCATTTACAATATTCATTGATTTTTGCCATTGAAAAACATGTTTTTCATATACCAGAAATGTTTGAAGCTACTGACTGAATGAAAGGAGCTGGCATCTCACTCTCTTTGAATCTTCTTTATCATGCTAGGATTAACAGGAAAAAGCTAAAAATTTCAGAATTGCACCGTGCAATGTGGAGATATTACTGTTTGTGCATTTACAATATTCATTGATTTTTGCCATTGAAAAACATGTTTTTCATATACCAGAAATGTTTGAAGCTACTGACTGAATGAAAGGAGCTGGCATCTCACTCTCTTTGAATCTTCTTTATCATGCTAGGATTAACAGGAAAAAGCTAAAAATTTCAGAATTGCACCGTGCAATGTGGAGATATTACTGTTTGTGCATTTACAATATTCATTGATTTTTGCCATTGAAAAACATGTTTTTCATATACCAGAAATGTTTGAAGCTACTGACTGAATGAAAGGAGCTGGCATCTCACTCTCTTTGAATCTTCTTTATCATGCTAGGATTAACAGGAAAAAGCTAAAAATTTCAGAATTGCACCGTGCAATGTGGAGATATTACTGTTTGTGCATTTACAATATTCATTGATTTTTGCCATTGAAAAACATGTTTTTCATATACCAGAAATGTTTGAAGCTACTGACTGAATGAAAGGAGCTGGCATCTCACTCTCTTTGAATCTTCTTTATCATGCTAGGATTAACAGGAAAAAGCAAAAAATTTCAGAATTGCACCGTGCAATGTGGAGATATTACTGTTTGTGCATTTACAATATTCATTGATTTTTGCCATTGAAAAACATGTTTTTCATATACCAGAAATGTTTGAAGCTACTGACTGAATGAAAGGAGCTGGCATCTCACTCTCTTTGAATCTTCTTTATCATGCTAGGATTAATCTCTCAAAACTAAAATTTCAGAATTGCACCGTGCAATGTGGAGATATTACTGTTTGTGCATTTACAATATTCATTGATTTTTGCCATTGAAAAACATGTTTTTCATATACCAGAAATGTTTGAAGCTACTGACTGAATGAAAGGAGCTGGCATCTCACTCTCTTTGAATCTTCTTTATCATGCTAGGATTA
>NW_027370814.1:0-22500 GCF_046119375.1 Phyllobates terribilis
ATTTTCACACATGTGTCAGACTTCCAGAGAGGGGAGCATGTCAGTGCGCGCATCCGATTTCAGTTCCAGAGCGATTCGCGCGATGAGTCCTTGATACTTAGTCGTTTTTGGCAAAATTTCTGACTTTTTGAAAATTTCACAATTTTGTGAAAACTTCCACAAAATGAGGTTCTAGTATGTTAGAGGGCATCCCAGGAGGGCTCCAAAAGTGTGGGTAAAATATATATCCCACAGGGGGAAAATTGAAAAAAAGTTGAAAAAAAAAATTTTTGGGGACTTAGAAAATTTTCACACATGTGTCAGACTTCCAGAGAGGGGAGCATGTCAGTGCGCGCATCCGATTTCAGTTCCAGAGCGATTCGCGCGATGAGTCCTTGATACTTAGTCGTTTTTGCAAAATTTCTGACTTTTTGGAAAATTTCACAATTTTGTGAAAACTTCCACAAAATGAGGTTCTAGTATGTTAGAGGGCATCCCAGGAGGGCTCCAAAAGTGTGGGTAAAATATATATCCCACAGGGGGAAAATTGAAAAAAAGTTGAAAAAAAAAATTTTTGGGGACTTAGAAAATTTTTCAACTTTTGTCAGACTTCCAGACAGGGGAGCGTGTCAGTGCGCGCATCCGATTTCAGTTCCAGAGCGATTCGCGCGATGAGTCCTTGATACTTAGTCGTTTTTGGCAAAATTTCTGACTTTTTGAAAATTTCACAATTTTGTGAAAACTTCCACAAAATGAGGTTCTAGTATGTTAGAGGGCATCCCAGGAGGGCTCCAAAAGTGTGGGTAAAATATATATCCCACAGGGGGAAAATTGAAAAAAAGTTGAAAAAAAAAATTTTTGGGGACTTAGAAAATTTTCACACATGTGTCAGACTTCCAGAGAGGGGAGCATGTCAGTGCGCGCATCCGATTTCAGTTCCAGAGCGATTCGCGCGATGAGTCCTTGATACTTAGTCGTTTTTGCAAAATTTCTGACTTTTTTGAAAATTTCACAATTTTGTGAAAACTTCCACAAAATGAGGTTCTAGTATGTTAGAGGGCATCCCAGGAGGGCTCCAAAAGTGTGGGTAAAATATATATCCCACAGGGGGAAAATTGAAAAAAAGTTGAAAAAAAAAATTTTTGGGGACTTAGAAAATTTTCACACATGTGTCAGACTTCCAGAGAGGGGAGCATGTCAGTGCGCGCATCCGATTTCAGTTCCAGAGCGATTCGCGCGATGAGTCCTTGATACTTAGTCGTTTTTGCAAAATTTCTGACTTTTTGGAAAATTTCACAATTTTGTGAAAACTTCCACAAAATGAGGTTCTAGTATGTTAGAGGGCATCCCAGGAGGGCTCCAAAAGTGTGGGTAAAATATATATCCCACAGGGGGAAAATTGAAAAAAAGTTGAAAAAAAAAATTTTTGGGGACTTAGAAAATTTTTCAACTTTTGTCAGACTTCCAGACAGGGGAGCGTGTCAGTGCGCGCATCCGATTTCAGTTCCAGAGCGATTCGCGCGATGAGTCCTTGATACTTAGTCGTTTTTGCAAAATTTCTGACTTTTTGGAAAATTTCACAATTTTGTGAAAACTTCCACAAAATGAGGTTCTAGTATGTTAGAGGGCATCCCAGGAGGGCTTCAAAAGTGTGGGTAAAATATATATCCCACAGGGGGAAAATTGAAAAAAGTTGAAAAAAAAAATTTTTCGGGACTTAGAAAATTTTCACACATGTGTCAGACTTCCAGAGAGGGGAGCATGTCAGTGCGCGCATCCGATTTCAGTTCCAGAGCGATTCGCGCGATGAGTCCTTGATACTTAGTCGTTTTTGGCAAAATTTCTGACTTTTTGAAAATTTCACAATTTTGTGAAAACTTCCACAAAATGAGGTTCTAGTATGTTAGAGGGCATCCCAGGAGGGCTCCAAAAGTGTGGGTAAAATATATATCCCACAGGGGGAAAATTGAAAAAAAGTTGAAAAAAAAAATTTTTGGGGACTTAGAAAATTTTCACACATGTGTCAGACTTCCAGAGAGGGGAGCATGTCAGTGCGCGCATCCGATTTCAGTTCCAGAGCGATTCGCGCGATGAGTCCTTGATACTTAGTCGTTTTTGCAAAATTTCTGACTTTTTGGAAAATTTCACAATTTTGTGAAAACTTCCACAAAATGAGGTTCTAGTATGTTAGAGGGCATCCCAGGAGGGCTCCAAAAGTGTGGGTAAAATATATATCCCACAGGGGGAAAATTGAAAAAAAGTTGAAAAAAAAAATTTTTGGGGACTTAGAAAATTTTTCAACTTTTGTCAGACTTCCAGACAGGGGAGCGTGTCAGTGCGCGCATCCGATTTCAGTTCCAGAGCGATTCGCGCGATGAGTCCTTGATACTTAGTCGTTTTTGGCAAAATTTCTGACTTTTTGAAAATTTCACAATTTTGTGAAAACTTCCACAAAATGAGGTTCTAGTATGTTAGAGGGCATCCCAGGAGGGCTCCAAAAGTGTGGGTAAAATATATATCCCACAGGGGGAAAATTGAAAAAAAGTTGAAAAAAAAAATTTTTGGGGACTTAGAAAATTTTTCAACTTTTGTCAGACTTCCAGACAGGGGAGCGTGTCAGTGCGCGCATCCGATTTCAGTTCCAGAGCGATTCGCGCGATGAGTCCTTGATACTTAGTCGTTTTTGCAAAATTTCTGACTTTTTGGAAAATTTCACAATTTTGTGAAAACTTCCACAAAATGAGGTTCTAGTATGTTAGAGGGCATCCCAGGAGGGCTTCAAAAGTGTGGGTAAAATATATATCCCACAGGGGGAAAATTGAAAAAAGTTGAAAAAAAAAATTTTTGGGGACTTAGAAAATTTTCACACATGTGTCAGACTTCCAGAGAGGGGAGCATGTCAGTGCGCGCATCCGATTTCAGTTCCAGAGCGATTCGCGCGATGAGTCCTTGATACTTAGTCGTTTTTGGCAAAATTTCTGACTTTTTGAAAATTTCACAATTTTGTGAAAACTTCCACAAAATGAGGTTCTAGTATGTTAGAGGGCATCCCAGGAGGGCTCCAAAAGTGTGGGTAAAATATATATCCCACAGGGGGAAAATTGAAAAAAAGTTGAAAAAAAAAATTTTTGGGGACTTAGAAAATTTTCACACATGTGTCAGACTTCCAGAGAGGGGAGCATGTCAGTGCGCGCATCCGATTTCAGTTCCAGAGCGATTCGCGCGATGAGTCCTTGATACTTAGTCGTTTTTGGCAAAATTTCTGACTTTTTGAAAATTTCACAATTTTGTGAAAACTTCCACAAAATGAGGTTCTAGTATGTTAGAGGGCATCCCAGGAGGGCTCCAAAAGTGTGGGTAAAATATATATCCCACAGGGGGAAAATTGAAAAAAAGTTGAAAAAAAAAATTTTTGGGGACTTAGAAAATTTTTCAACTTTTGTCAGACTTCCAGACAGGGGAGCGTGTCAGTGCGCGCATCCGATTTCAGTTCCAGAGCGATTCGCGCGATGAGTCCTTGATACTTAGTCGTTTTTGGCAAAATTTCTGACTTTTTGAAAATTTCACAATTTTGTGAAAACTTCCACAAAATGAGGTTCTAGTATGTTAGAGGGCATCCCAGGAGGGCTCCAAAAGTGTGGGTAAAATATATATCCCACAGGGGGAAAATTGAAAAAAAGTTGAAAAAAAAAATTTTTGGGGACTTAGAAAATTTTCACACATGTGTCAGACTTCCAGACAGGGGAGCATGTCAGTGCGCGCATCCGATTTCAGTTCCAGAGCGATTCGCGCGATGAGTCCTTGATACTTAGTCGTTTTTGGCAAAATTTCTGACTTTTTGAAAATTTCACAATTTTGTGAAAACTTCCACAAAATGAGGTTCTAGTATGTTAGAGGGCACCCCAGGAGGGCTCCAAAAGTGTGGGTAAAATATATATCCCACAGGGGGAAAATTGAAAAAAAGTTGAAAAAAAAAATTTTTGGGGACTTAGAAAATTTTCACACATGTGTCAGACTTCCAGACAGGGGAGCGTGTCAGTGCGCGCATCCGATTTCAGTTCCAGAGCGATTCGCGCGATGAGTCCTTGATACTTAGTCGTTTTTGGCAAAATTTCTGACTTTTTGAAAATTTCACAATTTTGTGAAAACTTCCACAAAATGAGGTTCTAGTATGTTAGAGGGCATCCCAGGAGGGCTCCAAAAGTGTGGGTAAAATATATATCCCACAGGGGGAAAATTGAAAAAAAGTTGAAAAAAAAAATTTTTGGGGACTTAGAAAATTTTTCAACTTTTGTCAGACTTCCAGACAGGGGAGCGTGTCAGTGCGCGCATCCGATTTCAGTTCCAGAGCGATTCGCGCGATGAGTCCTTGATACTTAGTCGTTTTTGGCAAAATTTCTGACTTTTTGAAAATTTCACAATTTTGTGAAAACTTCCACAAAATGAGGTTCTAGTATGTTAGAGGGCATCCCAGGAGGGCTCCAAAAGTGTGGGTAAAATATATATCCCACAGGGGGAAAATTGAAAAAAAGTTGAAAAAAAAAATTTTTGGGGACTTAGAAAATTTTCACACATGTGTCAGACTTCCAGACAGGGGAGCATGTCAGTGCGCGCATCCGATTTCAGTTCCAGAGCGATTCGCGCGATGAGTCCTTGATACTTAGTCGTTTTTGGCAAAATTTCTGACTTTTTGAAAATTTCACAATTTTGTGAAAACTTCCACAAAATGAGGTTCTAGTATGTTAGAGGGCATCCCAGGAGGGCTCCAAAAGTGTGGGTAAAATATATATCCCACAGGGGGAAAATTGAAAAAAAGTTGAAAAAAAAAATTTTTGGGGACTTAGAAAATTTTTCAACTTTTGTCAGACTTCCAGACAGGGGAGCGTGTCAGTGCGCGCATCCGATTTCAGTTCCAGAGCGATTCGCGCGATGAGTCCTTGATACTTAGTCGTTTTTGGCAAAATTTCTGACTTTTTGAAAATTTCACAATTTTGTGAAAACTTCCACAAAATGAGGTTCTAGTATGTTAGAGGGCATCCCAGGAGGGCTCCAAAAGTGTGGGTAAAATATATATCCCACAGGGGGAAAATTGAAAAAAAGTTGAAAAAAAAAATTTTTGGGGACTTAGAAAATTTTCACACATGTGTCAGACTTCCAGACAGGGGAGCGTGTCAGTGCGCGCATCCGATTTCAGTTCCAGAGCGATTCGCGCGATGAGTCCTTGATACTTAGTCGTTTTTGGCAAAATTTCTGACTTTTTGAAAATTTCACAATTTTGTGAAAACTTCCACAAAATGAGGTTCTAGTATGTTAGAGGGCATCCCAGGAGGGCTCCAAAAGTGTGGGTAAAATATATATCCCACAGGGGGAAAATTGAAAAAAAGTTGAAAAAAAAAATTTTTGGGGACTTAGAAAATTTTCACACATGTGTCAGACTTCCAGAGAGGGGAGCATGTCAGTGCGTGCATCCGATTTCAGTTCCAGAGCGATTCGCGCGATGAGTCCTTGATACTTAGTCGTTTTTGCAAAATTTCTGACTTTTTGGAAAATTTCACAATTTTGTGAAAACTTCCACAAAATGAGGTTCTAGTATGTTAGAGGGCATCCCAGGAGGGCTCCAAAAGTGTGGGTAAAATATATATCCCACAGGGGGAAAATTGAAAAAAAGTTGAAAAAAAAAATTTTTGGGGACTTAGAAAATTTTTCAACTTTTGTCAGACTTCCAGACAGGGGAGCGTGTCAGTGCGCGCATCCGATTTCAGTTCCAGAGCGATTCGCGCGATGAGTCCTTGATACTTAGTCGTTTTTGGCAAAATTTCTGACTTTTTGAAAATTTCACAATTTTGTGAAAACTTCCACAAAATGAGGTTCTAGTATGTTAGAGGGCATCCCAGGAGGGCTCCAAAAGTGTGGGTAAAATATATATCCCACAGGGGGAAAATTGAAAAAAAGTTGAAAAAAAAAATTTTTGGGGACTTAGAAAATTTTTCAACTTTTGTCAGACTTCCAGACAGGGGAGCGTGTCAGTGCGCGCATCCGATTTCAGTTCCAGAGCGATTCGCGCGATGAGTCCTTGATACTTAGTCGTTTTTGGCAAAATTTCTGACTTTTTGAAAATTTCACAATTTTGTGAAAACTTCCACAAAATGAGGTTCTAGTATGTTAGAGGGCATCCCAGGAGGGCTCCAAAAGTGTGGGTAAAATATATATCCCACAGGGGGAAAATTGAAAAAAAGTTGAAAAAAAAAATTTTTGGGGACTTAGAAAATTTTTCAACTTTTGTCAGACTTCCAGACAGGGGAGCGTGTCAGTGCGCGCATCCGATTTCAGTTCCAGAGCGATTCGCGCGATGAGTCCTTGATACTTAGTCGTTTTTGGCAAAATTTCTGACTTTTTGAAAATTTCACAATTTTGTGAAAACTTCCACAAAATGAGGTTCTAGTATGTTAGAGGGCATCCCAGGAGGGCTCCAAAAGTGTGGGTAAAATATATATCCCACAGGGGGAAAATTGAAAAAAAGTTGAAAAAAAAAATTTTTGGGGACTTAGAAAATTTTCACACATGTGTCAGACTTCCAGAGAGGGGAGCATGTCAGTGCGCGCATCCGATTTCAGTTCCAGAGCGATTCGCGCGATGAGTCCTTGATACTTAGTCGTTTTTGGCAAAATTTCTGACTTTTTGGAAAATTTCACAATTTTGTGAAAACTTCCACAAAATGAGGTTCTAGTATGTTAGAGGGCATCCCAGGAGGGCTCCAAAAGTGTGGGTAAAATATATATCCCACAGGGGGAAAATTGAAAAAAAGTTGAAAAAAAAAATTTTTGGGGACTTAGAAAATTTTCACACATGTGTCAGACTTCCAGAGAGGGGAGCATGTCAGTGCGCGCATCCGATTTCAGTTCCAGAGCGATTCGCGCGATGAGTCCTTGATACTTAGTCGTTTTTGGCAAAATTTCTGACTTTTTGAAAATTTCACAATTTTGTGAAAACTTCCACAAAATGAGGTTCTAGTATGTTAGAGGGCATCCCAGGAGGGCTCCAAAAGTGTGGGTAAAATATATATCCCACAGGGGGAAAATTGAAAAAAAGTTGAAAAAAAAAATTTTTGGGGACTTAGAAAATTTTCACACATGTGTCAGACTTCCAGAGAGGGGAGCATGTCAGTGCGCGCATCCGATTTCAGTTCCAGAGCGATTCGCGCGATGAGTCCTTGATACTTAGTCGTTTTTGCAAAATTTCTGACTTTTTGGAAAATTTCACAATTTTGTGAAAACTTCCACAAAATGAGGTTCTAGTATGTTAGAGGGCATCCCAGGAGGGCTCCAAAAGTGTGGGTAAAATATATATCCCACAGGGGGAAAATTGAAAAAAAGTTGAAAAAAAAAATTTTTGGGGACTTAGAAAATTTTTCAACTTTTGTCAGACTTCCAGACAGGGGAGCGTGTCAGTGCGCGCATCCGATTTCAGTTCCAGAGCGATTCGCGCGATGAGTCCTTGATACTTAGTCGTTTTTGGCAAAATTTCTGACTTTTTGAAAATTTCACAATTTTGTGAAAACTTCCACAAAATGAGGTTCTAGTATGTTAGAGGGCATCCCAGGAGGGCTCCAAAAGTGTGGGTAAAATATATATCCCACAGGGGGAAAATTGAAAAAAAGTTGAAAAAAAAAATTTTTGGGGACTTAGAAAATTTTTCAACTTTTGTCAGACTTCCAGACAGGGGAGCGTGTCAGTGCGCGCATCCGATTTCAGTTCCAGAGCGATTCGCGCGATGAGTCCTTGATACTTAGTCGTTTTTGGCAAAATTTCTGACTTTTTGAAAATTTCACAATTTTGTGAAAACTTCCACAAAATGAGGTTCTAGTATGTTAGAGGGCATCCCAGGAGGGCTCCAAAAGTGTGGGTAAAATATATATCCCACAGGGGGAAAATTGAAAAAAAGTTGAAAAAAAAAATTTTTGGGGACTTAGAAAATTTTTCAACTTTTGTCAGACTTCCAGACAGGGGAGCGTGTCAGTGCGCGCATCCGATTTCAGTTCCAGAGCGATTCGCGCGATGAGTCCTTGATACTTAGTCGTTTTTGGCAAAATTTCTGACTTTTTGAAAATTTCACAATTTTGTGAAAACTTCCACAAAATGAGGTTCTAGTATGTTAGAGGGCATCCCAGGAGGGCTCCAAAAGTGTGGGTAAAATATATATCCCACAGGGGGAAAATTGAAAAAAAGTTGAAAAAAAAAATTTTTGGGGACTTAGAAAATTTTCACACATGTGTCAGACTTCCAGAGAGGGGAGCATGTCAGTGCGCGCATCCGATTTCAGTTCCAGAGCGATTCGCGCGATGAGTCCTTGATACTTAGTCGTTTTTGCAAAATTTCTGACTTTTTGGAAAATTTCACAATTTTGTGAAAACTTCCACAAAATGAGGTTCTAGTATGTTAGAGGGCATCCCAGGAGGGCTCCAAAAGTGTGGGTAAAATATATATCCCACAGGGGGAAAATTGAAAAAAAGTTGAAAAAAAAAATTTTTGGGGACTTAGAAAATTTTTCAACTTTTGTCAGACTTCCAGACAGGGGAGCGTGTCAGTGCGCGCATCCGATTTCAGTTCCAGAGCGATTCGCGCGATGAGTCCTTGATACTTAGTCGTTTTTGGCAAAATTTCTGACTTTTTGAAAATTTCACAATTTTGTGAAAACTTCCACAAAATGAGGTTCTAGTATGTTAGAGGGCATCCCAGGAGGGCTCCAAAAGTGTGGGTAAAATATATATCCCACAGGGGGAAAATTGAAAAAAAGTTGAAAAAAAAAATTTTTGGGGACTTAGAAAATTTTTCAACTTTTGTCAGACTTCCAGACAGGGGAGCGTGTCAGTGCGCGCATCCGATTTCAGTTCCAGAGCGATTCGCGCGATGAGTCCTTGATACTTAGTCGTTTTTGGCAAAATTTCTGACTTTTTGAAAATTTCACAATTTTGTGAAAACTTCCACAAAATGAGGTTCTAGTATGTTAGAGGGCATCCCAGGAGGGCTCCAAAAGTGTGGGTAAAATATATATCCCACAGGGGGAAAATTGAAAAAAAGTTGAAAAAAAAAATTTTTGGGGACTTAGAAAATTTTTCAACTTTTGTCAGACTTCCAGACAGGGGAGCGTGTCAGTGCGCGCATCCGATTTCAGTTCCAGAGCGATTCGCGCGATGAGTCCTTGATACTTAGTCGTTTTTGGCAAAATTTCTGACTTTTTGAAAATTTCACAATTTTGTGAAAACTTCCACAAAATGAGGTTCTAGTATGTTAGAGGGCATCCCAGGAGGGCTCCAAAAGTGTGGGTAAAATATATATCCCACAGGGGGAAAATTGAAAAAAAGTTGAAAAAAAAAATTTTTGGGGACTTAGAAAATTTTCACACATGTGTCAGACTTCCAGAGAGGGGAGCATGTCAGTGCGCGCATCCGATTTCAGTTCCAGAGCGATTCGCGCGATGAGTCCTTGATACTTAGTCGTTTTTGGCAAAATTTCTGACTTTTTGAAAATTTCACAATTTTGTGAAAACTTCCACAAAATGAGGTTCTAGTATGTTAGAGGGCATCCCAGGAGGGCTCCAAAAGTGTGGGTAAAATATATATCCCACAGGGGGAAAATTGAAAAAAAGTTGAAAAAAAAAATTTTTGGGGACTTAGAAAATTTTCACACATGTGTCAGACTTCCAGAGAGGGGAGCATGTCAGTGCGCGCATCCGATTTCAGTTCCAGAGCGATTCGCGCGATGAGTCCTTGATACTTAGTCGTTTTTGGCAAAATTTCTGACTTTTTGAAAATTTCACAATTTTGTGAAAACTTCCACAAAATGAGGTTCTAGTATGTTAGAGGGCATCCCAGGAGGGCTCCAAAAGTGTGGGTAAAATATATATCCCACAGGGGGAAAATTGAAAAAAAGTTGAAAAAAAAAATTTTTGGGGACTTAGAAAATTTTCACACATGTGTCAGACTTCCAGAGAGGGGAGCATGTCAGTGCGCGCATCCGATTTCAGTTCCAGAGCGATTCGCGCGATGAGTCCTTGATACTTAGTCGTTTTTGCAAAATTTCTGACTTTTTGGAAAATTTCACAATTTTGTGAAAACTTCCACAAAATGAGGTTCTAGTATGTTAGAGGGCATCCCAGGAGGGCTCCAAAAGTGTGGGTAAAATATATATCCCACAGGGGGAAAATTGAAAAAAAGTTGAAAAAAAAAATTTTTGGGGACTTAGAAAATTTTCACACATGTGTCAGACTTCCAGAGAGGGGAGCATGTCAGTGCGCGCATCCGATTTCAGTTCCAGAGCGATTCGCGCGATGAGTCCTTGATACTTAGTCGTTTTTGCAAAATTTCTGACTTTTTGGAAAATTTCACAATTTTGTGAAAACTTCCACAAAATGAGGTTCTAGTATGTTAGAGGGCATCCCAGGAGGGCTCCAAAAGTGTGGGTAAAATATATATCCCACAGGGGGAAAATTGAAAAAAAGTTTAAAAAAAAAATTTTTGGGGACTTAGAAAATTTTTCAACTTTTGTCAGACTTCCAGAGAGGGGAGCGTGTCAGTGCGCGCATCCGATTTCAGTTCCAGAGCGATTCGCGCGATGAGTCCTTGATACTTAGTCGTTTTTGGCAAAATTTCTGACTTTTTGAAAATTTCACAATTTTGTGAAAACTTCCACAAAATGAGGTTCTAGTATGTTAGAGGGCATCCCAGGAGGGCTCCAAAAGTGTGGGTAAAATATATATCCCACAGGGGGAAAATTGAAAAAAAGTTGAAAAAAAAAATTTTTGGGGACTTAGAAAATTTTCACACATGTGTCAGACTTCCAGAGAGGGGAGCATGTCAGTGCGCGCATCCGATTTCAGTTCCAGAGCGATTCGCGCGATGAGTCCTTGATACTTAGTCGTTTTTGGCAAAATTTCTGACTTTTTGAAAATTTCACAATTTTGTGAAAACTTCCACAAAATGAGGTTCTAGTATGTTAGAGGGCATCCCAGGAGGGCTCCAAAAGTGTGGGTAAAATATATATCCCACAGGGGGAAAATTGAAAAAAAGTTGAAAAAAAAAATTTTTGGGGACTTAGAAAATTTTTCAACTTGTGTCAGACTTCCAGAGAGGGGAGCATGTCAGTGCGCGCATCCGATTTCAGTTCCAGAGCGATTCGCGCGATGAGTCCTTGATACTTAGTCGTTTTTGGCAAAATTTCTGACTTTTTGAAAATTTCACAATTTTGTGAAAACTTCCACAAAATGAGGTTCTAGTATGTTAGAGGGCATCCCAGGAGGGCTCCAAAAGTGTGGGTAAAATATATATCCCACAGGGGGAAAATTGAAAAAAAGTTGAAAAAAAAAATTTTTGGGGACTTAGAAAATTTTCACACATGTGTCAGACTTCCAGAGAGGGGAGCATGTCAGTGCGCGCATCCGATTTCAGTTCCAGAGCGATTCGCGCGATGAGTCCTTGATACTTAGTCGTTTTTGCAAAATTTCTGACTTTTTGGAAAATTTCACAATTTTGTGAAAACTTCCACAAAATGAGGTTCTAGTATGTTAGAGGGCATCCCAGGAGGGCTCCAAAAGTGTGGGTAAAATATATATCCCACAGGGGGAAAATTGAAAAAAAGTTGAAAAAAAAAATTTTTGGGGACTTAGAAAATTTTCACACATGTGTCAGACTTCCAGAGAGGGGAGCATGTCAGTGCGCGCATCCGATTTCAGTTCCAGAGCGATTCGCGCGATGAGTCCTTGATACTTAGTCGTTTTTGCAAAATTTCTGACTTTTTGGAAAATTTCACAATTTTGTGAAAACTTCCACAAAATGAGGTTCTAGTATGTTAGAGGGCATCCCAGGAGGGCTCCAAAAGTGTGGGTAAAATATATATCCCACAGGGGGAAAATTGAAAAAAAGTTGAAAAAAAAAATTTTTGGGGACTTAGAAAATTTTTCAACTTTTGTCAGACTTCCAGACAGGGGAGCGTGTCAGTGCGCGCATCCGATTTCAGTTCCAGAGCGATTCGCGCGATGAGTCCTTGATACTTAGTCGTTTTTGCAAAATTTCTGACTTTTTGGAAAATTTCACAATTTTGTGAAAACTTCCACAAAATGAGGTTCTAGTATGTTAGAGGGCATCCCAGGAGGGCTTCAAAAGTGTGGGTAAAATATATATCCCACAGGGGGAAAATTGAAAAAAGTTGAAAAAAAAAATTTTTGGGGACTTAGAAAATTTTCACACATGTGTCAGACTTCCAGAGAGGGGAGCATGTCAGTGCGCGCATCCGATTTCAGTTCCAGAGCGATTCGCGCGATGAGTCCTTGATACTTAGTCGTTTTTGGCAAAATTTCTGACTTTTTGAAAATTTCACAATTTTGTGAAAACTTCCACAAAATGAGGTTCTAGTATGTTAGAGGGCACCCCAGGAGGGCTCCAAAAGTGTGGGTAAAATATATATCCCACAGGGGGAAAATTGAAAAAAAGTTGAAAAAAAAATTTTTTGGGGACTTAGAAAATTTTTCAACTTGTGTCAGACTTCCAGAGAGGGGAGCATGTCAGTGCGCGCATCCGATTTCAGTTCCAGAGCGATTCGCGCGATGAGTCCTTGATACTTAGTCGTTTTTGGCAAAATTTCTGACTTTTTGAAAATTTCACAATTTTGTGAAAACTTCCACAAAATGAGGTTCTAGTATGTTAGAGGGCATCCCAGGAGGGCTCCAAAAGTGTGGGTAAAATATATATCCCACAGGGGGAAAATTGAAAAAAAGTTGAAAAAAAAAATTTTTGGGGACTTAGAAAATTTTCACACATGTGTCAGACTTCCAGAGAGGGGAGCATGTCAGTGCGCGCATCCGATTTCAGTTCCAGAGCGATTCGCGCGATGAGTCCTTGATACTTAGTCGTTTTTGCAAAATTTCTGACTTTTTGGAAAATTTCACAATTTTGTGAAAACTTCCACAAAATGAGGTTCTAGTATGTTAGAGGGCATCCCAGGAGGGCTCCAAAAGTGTGGGTAAAATATATATCCCACAGGGGGAAAATTGAAAAAAAGTTGAAAAAAAAAATTTTTGGGGACTTAGAAAATTTTCACACATGTGTCAGACTTCCAGAGAGGGGAGCATGTCAGTGCGCGCATCCGATTTCAGTTCCAGAGCGATTCGCGCGATGAGTCCTTGATACTTAGTCGTTTTTGCAAAATTTCTGACTTTTTGGAAAATTTCACAATTTTGTGAAAACTTCCACAAAATGAGGTTCTAGTATGTTAGAGGGCATCCCAGGAGGGCTCCAAAAGTGTGGGTAAAATATATATCCCACAGGGGGAAAATTGAAAAAAAGTTTAAAAAAAAAATTTTTGGGGACTTAGAAAATTTTTCAACTTTTGTCAGACTTCCAGACAGGGGAGCGTGTCAGTGCGCGCATCCGATTTCAGTTCCAGAGCGATTCGCGCGATGAGTCCTTGATACTTAGTCGTTTTTGCAAAATTTCTGACTTTTTGGAAAATTTCACAATTTTGTGAAAACTTCCACAAAATGAGGTTCTAGTATGTTAGAGGGCATCCCAGGAGGGCTTCAAAAGTGTGGGTAAAATATATATCCCACAGGGGGAAAATTGAAAAAAGTTGAAAAAAAAAATTTTTGGGGACTTAGAAAATTTTCACACATGTGTCAGACTTCCAGAGAGGGGAGCATGTCAGTGCGCGCATCCGATTTCAGTTCCAGAGCGATTCGCGCGATGAGTCCTTGATACTTAGTCGTTTTTGGCAAAATTTCTGACTTTTTGGAAAATTTCACAATTTTGTGAAAACTTCCACAAAATGAGGTTCTAGTATGTTAGAGGGCACCCCAGGAGGGCTCCAAAAGTGTGGGTAAAATATATATCCCACAGGGGGAAAATTGAAAAAAAGTTGAAAAAAAAAATTTTTGGGGACTTAGAAAATTTTTCAACTTGTGTCAGACTTCCAGAGAGGGGAGCATGTCAGTGCGCGCATCCGATTTCAGTTCCAGAGCGATTCGCGCGATGAGTCCTTGATACTTAGTCGTTTTTGGCAAAATTTCTGACTTTTTGAAAATTTCACAATTTTGTGAAAACTTCCACAAAATGAGGTTCTAGTATGTTAGAGGGCATCCCAGGAGGGCTCCAAAAGTGTGGGTAAAATATATATCCCACAGGGGGAAAATTGAAAAAAAGTTGAAAAAAAAAATTTTTGGGGACTTAGAAAATTTTCACACATGTGTCAGACTTCCAGAGAGGGGAGCATGTCAGTGCGCGCATCCGATTTCAGTTCCAGAGCGATTCGCGCGATGAGTCCTTGATACTTAGTCGTTTTTGCAAAATTTCTGACTTTTTGGAAAATTTCACAATTTTGTGAAAACTTCCACAAAATGAGGTTCTAGTATGTTAGAGGGCATCCCAGGAGGGCTCCAAAAGTGTGGGTAAAATATATATCCCACAGGGGGAAAATTGAAAAAAAGTTGAAAAAAAAAATTTTTGGGGACTTAGAAAATTTTTCAACTTTTGTCAGACTTCCAGACAGGGGAGCGTGTCAGTGCGCGCATCCGATTTCAGTTCCAGAGCGATTCGCGCGATGAGTCCTTGATACTTAGTCGTTTTTGGCAAAATTTCTGACTTTTTGAAAATTTCACAATTTTGTGAAAACTTCCACAAAATGAGGTTCTAGTATGTTAGAGGGCATCCCAGGAGGGCTCCAAAAGTGTGGGTAAAATATATATCCCACAGGGGGAAAATTGAAAAAAAGTTGAAAAAAAAAATTTTTGGGGACTTAGAAAATTTTCACACATGTGTCAGACTTCCAGAGAGGGGAGCATGTCAGTGCGCGCATCCGATTTCAGTTCCAGAGCGATTCGCGCGATGAGTCCTTGATACTTAGTCGTTTTTGCAAAATTTCTGACTTTTTGGAAAATTTCACAATTTTGTGAAAACTTCCACAAAATGAGGTTCTAGTATGTTAGAGGGCATCCCAGGAGGGCTCCAAAAGTGTGGGTAAAATATATATCCCACAGGGGGAAAATTGAAAAAAAGTTGAAAAAAAAAATTTTTGGGGACTTAGAAAATTTTTCAACTTTTGTCAGACTTCCAGACAGGGGAGCGTGTCAGTGCGCGCATCCGATTTCAGTTCCAGAGCGATTCGCGCGATGAGTCCTTGATACTTAGTCGTTTTTGCAAAATTTCTGACTTTTTGGAAAATTTCACAATTTTGTGAAAACTTCCACAAAATGAGGTTCTAGTATGTTAGAGGGCATCCCAGGAGGGCTTCAAAAGTGTGGGTAAAATATATATCCCACAGGGGGAAAATTGAAAAAAGTTGAAAAAAAAAATTTTTGGGGACTTAGAAAATTTTCACACATGTGTCAGACTTCCAGAGAGGGGAGCATGTCAGTGCGCGCATCCGATTTCAGTTCCAGAGCGATTCGCGCGATGAGTCCTTGATACTTAGTCGTTTTTGGCAAAATTTCTGACTTTTTGAAAATTTCACAATTTTGTGAAAACTTCCACAAAATGAGGTTCTAGTATGTTAGAGGGCACCCCAGGAGGGCTCCAAAAGTGTGGGTAAAATATATATCCCACAGGGGGAAAATTGAAAAAAAGTTGAAAAAAAAATTTTTTGGGGACTTAGAAAATTTTTCAACTTGTGTCAGACTTCCAGAGAGGGGAGCATGTCAGTGCGCGCATCCGATTTCAGTTCCAGAGCGATTCGCGCGATGAGTCCTTGATACTTAGTCGTTTTTGGCAAAATTTCTGACTTTTTGAAAATTTCACAATTTTGTGAAAACTTCCACAAAATGAGGTTCTAGTATGTTAGAGGGCATCCCAGGAGGGCTCCAAAAGTGTGGGTAAAATATATATCCCACAGGGGGAAAATTGAAAAAAAGTTGAAAAAAAAAATTTTTGGGGACTTAGAAAATTTTCACACATGTGTCAGACTTCCAGAGAGGGGAGCATGTCAGTGCGCGCATCCGATTTCAGTTCCAGAGCGATTCGCGCGATGAGTCCTTGATACTTAGTCGTTTTTGCAAAATTTCTGACTTTTTGGAAAATTTCACAATTTTGTGAAAACTTCCACAAAATGAGGTTCTAGTATGTTAGAGGGCATCCCAGGAGGGCTCCAAAAGTGTGGGTAAAATATATATCCCACAGGGGGAAAATTGAAAAAAAGTTGAAAAAAAAAATTTTTGGGGACTTAGAAAATTTTCACACATGTGTCAGACTTCCAGAGAGGGGAGCATGTCAGTGCGCGCATCCGATTTCAGTTCCAGAGCGATTCGCGCGATGAGTCCTTGATACTTAGTCGTTTTTGCAAAATTTCTGACTTTTTGGAAAATTTCACAATTTTGTGAAAACTTCCACAAAATGAGGTTCTAGTATGTTAGAGGGCATCCCAGGAGGGCTCCAAAAGTGTGGGTAAAATATATATCCCACAGGGGGAAAATTGAAAAAAAGTTTAAAAAAAAAATTTTTGGGGACTTAGAAAATTTTTCAACTTTTGTCAGACTTCCAGACAGGGGAGCGTGTCAGTGCGCGCATCCGATTTCAGTTCCAGAGCGATTCGCGCGATGAGTCCTTGATACTTAGTCGTTTTTGCAAAATTTCTGACTTTTTGGAAAATTTCACAATTTTGTGAAAACTTCCACAAAATGAGGTTCTAGTATGTTAGAGGGCATCCCAGGAGGGCTTCAAAAGTGTGGGTAAAATATATATCCCACAGGGGGAAAATTGAAAAAAGTTGAAAAAAAAAATTTTTGGGGACTTAGAAAATTTTCACACATGTGTCAGACTTCCAGAGAGGGGAGCATGTCAGTGCGCGCATCCGATTTCAGTTCCAGAGCGATTCGCGCGATGAGTCCTTGATACTTAGTCGTTTTTGGCAAAATTTCTGACTTTTTGGAAAATTTCACAATTTTGTGAAAACTTCCACAAAATGAGGTTCTAGTATGTTAGAGGGCACCCCAGGAGGGCTCCAAAAGTGTGGGTAAAATATATATCCCACAGGGGGAAAATTGAAAAAAAGTTGAAAAAAAAATTTTTTGGGGACTTAGAAAATTTTTCAACTTGTGTCAGACTTCCAGAGAGGGGAGCATGTCAGTGCGCGCATCCGATTTCAGTTCCAGAGCGATTCGCGCGATGAGTCCTTGATACTTAGTCGTTTTTGGCAAAATTTCTGACTTTTTGAAAATTTCACAATTTTGTGAAAACTTCCACAAAATGAGGTTCTAGTATGTTAGAGGGCATCCCAGGAGGGCTCCAAAAGTGTGGGTAAAATATATATCCCACAGGGGGAAAATTGAAAAAAAGTTGAAAAAAAAAATTTTTGGGGACTTAGAAAATTTTCACACATGTGTCAGACTTCCAGAGAGGGGAGCATGTCAGTGCGCGCATCCGATTTCAGTTCCAGAGCGATTCGCGCGATGAGTCCTTGATACTTAGTCGTTTTTGCAAAATTTCTGACTTTTTGGAAAATTTCACAATTTTGTGAAAACTTCCACAAAATGAGGTTCTAGTATGTTAGAGGGCATCCCAGGAGGGCTCCAAAAGTGTGGGTAAAATATATATCCCACAGGGGGAAAATTGAAAAAAAGTTGAAAAAAAAAATTTTTGGGGACTTAGAAAATTTTTCAACTTTTGTCAGACTTCCAGACAGGGGAGCGTGTCAGTGCGCGCATCCGATTTCAGTTCCAGAGCGATTCGCGCGATGAGTCCTTGATACTTAGTCGTTTTTGGCAAAATTTCTGACTTTTTGAAAATTTCACAATTTTGTGAAAACTTCCACAAAATGAGGTTCTAGTATGTTAGAGGGCATCCCAGGAGGGCTCCAAAAGTGTGGGTAAAATATATATCCCACAGGGGGAAAATTGAAAAAAAGTTGAAAAAAAAAATTTTTGGGGACTTAGAAAATTTTCACACATGTGTCAGACTTCCAGAGAGGGGAGCATGTCAGTGCGCGCATCCGATTTCAGTTCCAGAGCGATTCGCGCGATGAGTCCTTGATACTTAGTCGTTTTTGCAAAATTTCTGACTTTTTGGAAAATTTCACAATTTTGTGAAAACTTCCACAAAATGAGGTTCTAGTATGTTAGAGGGCATCCCAGGAGGGCTCCAAAAGTGTGGGTAAAATATATATCCCACAGGGGGAAAATTGAAAAAAAGTTTAAAAAAAAAATTTTTGGGGACTTAGAAAATTTTTCAACTTTTGTCAGACTTCCAGACAGGGGAGCGTGTCAGTGCGCGCATCCGATTTCAGTTCCAGAGCGATTCGCGCGATGAGTCCTTGATACTTAGTCGTTTTTGCAAAATTTCTGACTTTTTGGAAAATTTCACAATTTTGTGAAAACTTCCACAAAATGAGGTTCTAGTATGTTAGAGGGCATCCCAGGAGGGCTTCAAAAGTGTGGGTAAAATATATATCCCACAGGGGGAAAATTGAAAAAAGTTGAAAAAAAAAATTTTTGGGGACTTAGAAAATTTTCACACATGTGTCAGACTTCCAGAGAGGGGAGCATGTCAGTGCGCGCATCCGATTTCAGTTCCAGAGCGATTCGCGCGATGAGTCCTTGATACTTAGTCGTTTTTGGCAAAATTTCTGACTTTTTGAAAATTTCACAATTTTGTGAAAACTTCCACAAAATGAGGTTCTAGTATGTTAGAGGGCACCCCAGGAGGGCTCCAAAAGTGTGGGTAAAATATATATCCCACAGGGGGAAAATTGAAAAAAAGTTGAAAAAAAAATTTTTTGGGGACTTAGAAAATTTTTCAACTTGTGTCAGACTTCCAGAGAGGGGAGCATGTCAGTGCGCGCATCCGATTTCAGTTCCAGAGCGATTCGCGCGATGAGTCCTTGATACTTAGTCGTTTTTGGCAAAATTTCTGACTTTTTGAAAATTTCACAATTTTGTGAAAACTTCCACAAAATGAGGTTCTAGTATGTTAGAGGGCATCCCAGGAGGGCTCCAAAAGTGTGGGTAAAATATATATCCCACAGGGGGAAAATTGAAAAAAAGTTGAAAAAAAAAATTTTTGGGGACTTAGAAAATTTTCACACATGTGTCAGACTTCCAGAGAGGGGAGCATGTCAGTGCGCGCATCCGATTTCAGTTCCAGAGCGATTCGCGCGATGAGTCCTTGATACTTAGTCGTTTTTGCAAAATTTCTGACTTTTTGGAAAATTTCACAATTTTGTGAAAACTTCCACAAAATGAGGTTCTAGTATGTTAGAGGGCATCCCAGGAGGGCTCCAAAAGTGTGGGTAAAATATATATCCCACAGGGGGAAAATTGAAAAAAAGTTGAAAAAAAAAATTTTTGGGGACTTAGAAAATTTTCACACATGTGTCAGACTTCCAGAGAGGGGAGCATGTCAGTGCGCGCATCCGATTTCAGTTCCAGAGCGATTCGCGCGATGAGTCCTTGATACTTAGTCGTTTTTGCAAAATTTCTGACTTTTTGGAAAATTTCACAATTTTGTGAAAACTTCCACAAAATGAGGTTCTAGTATGTTAGAGGGCATCCCAGGAGGGCTCCAAAAGTGTGGGTAAAATATATATCCCACAGGGGGAAAATTGAAAAAAAGTTTAAAAAAAAAATTTTTGGGGACTTAGAAAATTTTTCAACTTTTGTCAGACTTCCAGACAGGGGAGCGTGTCAGTGCGCGCATCCGATTTCAGTTCCAGAGCGATTCGCGCGATGAGTCCTTGATACTTAGTCGTTTTTGCAAAATTTCTGACTTTTTGGAAAATTTCACAATTTTGTGAAAACTTCCACAAAATGAGGTTCTAGTATGTTAGAGGGCATCCCAGGAGGGCTTCAAAAGTGTGGGTAAAATATATATCCCACAGGGGGAAAATTGAAAAAAGTTGAAAAAAAAAATTTTTGGGGACTTAGAAAATTTTCACACATGTGTCAGACTTCCAGAGAGGGGAGCATGTCAGTGCGCGCATCCGATTTCAGTTCCAGAGCGATTCGCGCGATGAGTCCTTGATACTTAGTCGTTTTTGGCAAAATTTCTGACTTTTTGGAAAATTTCACAATTTTGTGAAAACTTCCACAAAATGAGGTTCTAGTATGTTAGAGGGCACCCCAGGAGGGCTCCAAAAGTGTGGGTAAAATATATATCCCACAGGGGGAAAATTGAAAAAAAGTTGAAAAAAAAATTTTTTGGGGACTTAGAAAATTTTTCAACTTGTGTCAGACTTCCAGAGAGGGGAGCATGTCAGTGCGCGCATCCGATTTCAGTTCCAGAGCGATTCGCGCGATGAGTCCTTGATACTTAGTCGTTTTTGGCAAAATTTCTGACTTTTTGAAAATTTCACAATTTTGTGAAAACTTCCACAAAATGAGGTTCTAGTATGTTAGAGGGCATCCCAGGAGGGCTCCAAAAGTGTGGGTAAAATATATATCCCACAGGGGGAAAATTGAAAAAAAGTTGAAAAAAAAAATTTTTGGGGACTTAGAAAATTTTCACACATGTGTCAGACTTCCAGAGAGGGGAGCATGTCAGTGCGCGCATCCGATTTCAGTTCCAGAGCGATTCGCGCGATGAGTCCTTGATACTTAGTCGTTTTTGCAAAATTTCTGACTTTTTGGAAAATTTCACAATTTTGTGAAAACTTCCACAAAATGAGGTTCTAGTATGTTAGAGGGCATCCCAGGAGGGCTCCAAAAGTGTGGGTAAAATATATATCCCACAGGGGGAAAATTGAAAAAAAGTTGAAAAAAAAAATTTTTGGGGACTTAGAAAATTTTTCAACTTTTGTCAGACTTCCAGACAGGGGAGCGTGTCAGTGCGCGCATCCGATTTCAGTTCCAGAGCGATTCGCGCGATGAGTCCTTGATACTTAGTCGTTTTTGGCAAAATTTCTGACTTTTTGAAAATTTCACAATTTTGTGAAAACTTCCACAAAATGAGGTTCTAGTATGTTAGAGGGCATCCCAGGAGGGCTCCAAAAGTGTGGGTAAAATATATATCCCACAGGGGGAAAATTGAAAAAAAGTTGAAAAAAAAAATTTTTGGGGACTTAGAAAATTTTCACACATGTGTCAGACTTCCAGAGAGGGGAGCATGTCAGTGCGCGCATCCGATTTCAGTTCCAGAGCGATTCGCGCGATGAGTCCTTGATACTTAGTCGTTTTTGCAAAATTTCTGACTTTTTTGAAAATTTCACAATTTTGTGAAAACTTCCACAAAATGAGGTTCTAGTATGTTAGAGGGCATCCCAGGAGGGCTCCAAAAGTGT
This sequence comes from Phyllobates terribilis, assembly GCF_046119375.1. Classification (NCBI taxonomy): domain Eukaryota; kingdom Metazoa; phylum Chordata; class Amphibia; order Anura; family Dendrobatidae; genus Phyllobates; species Phyllobates terribilis. Next base: position 21,225 of record NW_027370814.1, read on the forward strand.
GGGTAAAATATATATCCCACAGGGGGAAAATTGAAAAAAAGTTGAAAAAAAAAATTTTTGGGGACTTAGAAAATTTTTCAACTTGTGTCAGACTTCCAGAGAGGGGAGCATGTCAGTGCGCGCATCCGATTTCAGTTCCAGAGCGATTCGCGCGATGAGTCCTTGATACTTAGTCGTTTTCAGAAGTCACAATTTTGACTTCCAGGACCCGCAAAACGTTTGTAAATTGAGCCCGCTCCCCAGTTCCAAGCGTTTTGAGGTGTCCCCGGTTGCAGTAATGCAGCCTGCCCACTAGATGTCGCAAAAGAGACAAAAAGTGAAAAAGAACCAGAATGAGGAAATTCCAGGGAGCCGAATCCGCCTGACAGTTCCAGGCGATCGGGCACTTTTTTGCATGCGTCCCTAAAGTGGGTATAGGGTGACACTCCATGCAAAGACCCAGTTTTGCACACCACCGGCAGAATATATGAGAGAGAGGTACCTCTCAGCCCCGACACATTTCGACTCATTTAAGCTGGTTTTCACCTCCGTAGGCCTGGGTATGCGTTTTGGCTATGAGTCCCTGTTCGGCTGGAGGTCTGCACCTTGGCTGAACCCAGGCTTCCGCAGCTGCGTGGGGGGACTTTTGCCGGTCGCCTATCCCAAGTCAGAGAGGTGTTCCTGGGTTGAAGTGAGCCTGGCCAGACCCCCCCGCGGGCCCTGGTTCTCCACATGGGGGCGCCGTCAAGGCTAAAATCTGGATTTTTAGGCCGAGGAGAGGCTCCATGAGGGCGGATGCTTTTGTGGCTTCGACCCCAGTGCTGTTCCACATCCAGTACCCCCCCGCAAGGGCGCCTGTACCCGAGTCGCGCTTCCAGGACTCGTGGGCACGTATCTCCCGACGACAGGGGTTTGCAGCCTCCGTACTTGGGCAAGTCCCTACATGCACCCCTGCTCTTCCTCCGATCGATCTGGCGCAGCGCTCCCGGGTGGGGAGGTGGCGCCGCTCGCTCGGCCCGGGCTTTGGAGCCCGCGCTGGCTTAAGGTGAGCGGTCCCCTTCCTCCTCTACCCCCGGGCTTCCGACACCTATCTTTGGGCGCGCATGCCGGCCTCGCCTCCCGTCTGCGGAGGTGGCCGAGCCGTGGGGAGTTTGACCCGAACCGAGCGAAGGCAGTGGTCCGACGACCCGTACGGGCGAACGGCGGGGCGCCCACCCAGCCAGGCGTGGGGGCCCGTCGTCCGAATCGCTCCCTGTGCGGGGAAGCACAGCGATCTTCTCCGAGGGCGGCCCTTTTC
>NW_027370815.1:0-33137 GCF_046119375.1 Phyllobates terribilis
TCAATGGCAAAAATCAATGAATATTGTAAATGCACAAAACAGTAATATCTCCCACATTGCACGGTGCAATTCTGAAATTTTTAGCTTTTTCCTGTTAATCCTAGCTGATAAAGAAGATTCAAAGAGAGTGAGATGCCAGCTCCTTCATTCAGTCAGTAGCTTCAAACATTTCTGGTATATGAAAAACATGTTTTTCAATGGCAAAAATCAATGAATATTGTAAATGCACAAACAGTAATATTCTCCACATTGCAAGGTGCAATTCTGAAATTTTTTGCTTTTTCCTGCTAATCCTAGCATGATAAAGAAGATTCTAAGAGAGTGAGATGCCAGCTCCTTTCATTCAGTCAGTAGCTTCAAACATTTCTGGTATATGAAAAACATGTTTTTCAATGGCAAAAATCAATGAATATTGTAAATGCACAAACAGTAATATCTCCACATTGCACGGTGCAATTCTGAAATTTTTAGCTTTTTCCTGTTAATCCTAGCATGATAAAGAAGATTCAAAGAGAGTGAGATGCCAGCTCCTTTCATTCAGTCAGTAGCTTCAAACATTTCTGGTATATGAAAAACATGTTTTTCAATGGCAAAAATCAATGAATATTGTAAATGCACAAACAGTAATATCTCCACATTGCAAGGTGCAATTCTGAAATTTTTTGCTTTTTCCTGCTAATCCTAGCATGATAAAGAAGATTCAAAGAGAGTGAGATGCCAGCTCCTTTCATTCAGTCAGTAGCTTCAAACATTTCTGGTATATGAAAAACATGTTTTTCAATGGCAAAAATCAATGAATATTGTAAATGCACAAACAGTAATATCTCCACATTGCACGGTGCAATTCTGAAATTTTTAGCTTTTTCCTGTTAATCCTAGCATGATAAAGAAGATTCAAAGAGAGTGAGATGCCAGCTCCTTTCATTCAGTCAGTAGCTTCAAACATTTCTGGTATATGAAAAACATGTTTTTCAATGGCAAAAATCAATGAATATTGTAAATGCACAAACAGTAATATCTCCACATTGCAAGGTGCAATTCTGAAATTTTTTGCTTTTTCCTGCTAATCCTAGCATGATAAAGAAGATTCAAAGAGAGTGAGATGCCAGCTCCTTTCATTCAGTCAGTAGCTTCAAACATTTCTGGTATATGAAAAACATGTTTTTCAATGGCAAAAATCAATGAATATTGTAAATGCACAAACAGTAATATCTCCACATTGCAAGGTGCAATTCTGAAATTTTTTGCTTTTTCCTGTTAATCCTAGCATGATAAAGAAGATTCAAAGAGAGTGAGATGCCAGCTCCTTTCATTCAGTCAGTAGCTTCAAACATTTCTGGTATATGAAAAACATGTTTTTCAATGGCAAAAATCAATGAATATTGTAAATGCACAAACAGTAATATCTCCACATTGCAAGGTGCAATTCTGAAATTTTTTGCTTTTTCCTGCTAATCCTAGCATGATAAAGAAGATTCAAAGAGAGTGAGATGCCAGCTCCTTTCATTCAGTCAGTAGCTTCAAACATTTCTGGTATATGAAAAACATGTTTTTCAATGGCAAAAATCAATGAATATTGTAAATGCACAAAACAGTAATATCTCCACATTGCACGGTGCAATTCTGAAATTTTTAGCTTTTTCCTGTTAATCCTAGCATGATAAAGAAGATTCAAAGAGAGTGAGATGCCAGCTCCTTTCATTCAGTCAGTAGCTTCAAACATTTCTGGTATATGAAAAACATGTTTTTCAATGGCAAAAATCAATGAATATTGTAAATGCACAAACAGTAATATCTCCACATTGCAAGGTGCAATTCTGAAATTTTTTGCTTTTTCCTGCTAATCCTAGCATGATAAAGAAGATTCAAAGAGAGTGAGATGCCAGCTCCTTTCATTCAGTCAGTAGCTTCAAACATTTCTGGTATATGAAAAACATGTTTTTCAATGGCAAAAATCAATGAATATTGTAAATGCACAAACAGTAATATCTCCACATTGCAAGGTGCAATTCTGAAATTTTTTGCTTTTTCCTGTTAATCCTAGCATGATAAAGAAGATTCAAAGAGAGTGAGATGCCAGCTCCTTTCATTCAGTCAGTAGCTTCAAACATTTCTGGTATATGAAAAACATGTTTTTCAATGGCAAAAATCAATGAATATTGTAAATGCACAAACAGTAATATCTCCACATTGCAAGGTGCAATTCTGAAATTTTTTGCTTTTTCCTGTTAATCCTAGCATGATAAAGAAGATTCAAAGAGAGTGAGATGCCAGCTCCTTTCATTCAGTCAGTAGCTTCAAACATTTCTGGTATATGAAAAACATGTTTTTCAATGGCAAAAATCAATGAATATTGTAAATGCACAAACAGTAATATCTCCACATTGCAAGGTGCAATTCTGAAATTTTTTGCTTTTTCCTGCTAATCCTAGCATGATAAAGAAGATTCAAAGAGAGTGAGATGCCAGCTCCTTTCATTCAGTCAGTAGCTTCAAACATTTCTGGTATATGAAAAACATGTTTTTCAATGGCAAAAATCAATGAATATTGTAAATGCACAAACAGTAATATCTCCACATTGCAAGGTGCAATTCTGAAATTTTTTGCTTTTTCCTGTTAATCCTAGCATGATAAAGAAGATTCAAAGAGAGTGAGATGCCAGCTCCTTTCATTCAGTCAGTAGCTTCAAACATTTCTGGTATATGAAAAACATGTTTTTCAATGGCAAAAATCAATGAATATTGTAAATGCACAAACAGTAATATCTCCACATTGCAAGGTGCAATTCTGAAATTTTTTGCTTTTTCCTGCTAATCCTAGCATGATAAAGAAGATTCAAAGAGAGTGAGATGCCAGCTCCTTTCATTCAGTCAGTAGCTTCAAACATTTCTGGTATATGAAAAACATGTTTTTCAATGGCAAAAATCAATGAATATTGTAAATGCACAAACAGTAATATCTCCACATTGCACGGTGCAATTCTGAAATTTTTAGCTTTTTCCTGTTAATCCTAGCATGATAAAGAAGATTCAAAGAGAGTGAGATGCCAGCTCCTTTCATTCAGTCAGTAGCTTCAAACATTTCTGGTATATGAAAAACATGTTTTTCAATGGCAAAAATCAATGAATATTGTAAATGCACAAACAGTAATATCTCCACATTGCAAGGTGCAATTCTGAAATTTTTTGCTTTTTCCTGTTAATCCTAGCATGATAAAGAAGATTCAAAGAGAGTGAGATGCCAGCTCCTTTCATTCAGTCAGTAGCTTCAAACATTTCTGGTATATGAAAAACATGTTTTTCAATGGCAAAAATCAATGAATATTGTAAATGCACAAACAGTAATATCTCCACATTGCAAGGTGCAATTCTGAAATTTTTTGCTTTTTCCTGCTAATCCTAGCATGATAAAGAAGATTCAAAGAGAGTGAGATGCCAGCTCCTTTCATTCAGTCAGTAGCTTCAAACATTTCTGGTATATGAAAAACATGTTTTTCAATGGCAAAAATCAATGAATATTGTAAATGCACAAACAGTAATATCTCCACATTGCACGGTGCAATTCTGAAATTTTTAGCTTTTTCCTGTTAATCCTAGCATGATAAAGAAGATTCAAAGAGAGTGAGATGCCAGCTCCTTTCATTCAGTCAGTAGCTTCAAACATTTCTGGTATATGAAAAACATGTTTTTCAATGGCAAAAATCAATGAATATTGTAAATGCACAAACAGTAATATCTCCACATTGCAAGGTGCAATTCTGAAATTTTTTGCTTTTTCCTGCTAATCCTAGCATGATAAAGAAGATTCAAAGAGAGTGAGATGCCAGCTCCTTTCATTCAGTCAGTAGCTTCAAACATTTCTGGTATATGAAAAACATGTTTTTCAATGGCAAAAATCAATGAATATTGTAAATGCACAAACAGTAATATCTCCACATTGCACGGTAAAATTCTGAAATTTTTAGCTTTTTCCTGTTAATCCTAGCATGATAAAGAAGATTCAAAGAGAGTGAGATGCCAGCTCCTTTCAGTCAGTAGCTTCAAACATTTCTGGTATATGAAAAACATGTTTTTCAATGGCAAAAATCAATGAATATTGTAAATGCACAAACAGTAATATCTCCACATTGCACGGTGCAATTCTGAAATTTTTAGCTTTTTCCTGTTAATCCTAGCATGATAAAGAAGATTCAAAGAGAGTGAGATGCCAGCTCCTTTCATTCAGTCAGTAGCTTCAAACATTTCTGGTATATGAAAAACATGTTTTTCAATGGCAAAAATCAATGAATATTGTAAATGCACAAACAGTAATATCTCCACATTGCAAGGTGCAATTCTGAAATTTTTTGCTTTTTCCTGTTAATCCTAGCATGATAAAGAAGATTCAAAGAGAGTGAGATGCCAGCTCCTTTCATTCAGTCAGTAGCTTCAAACATTTCTGGTATATGAAAAACATGTTTTTCAATGGCAAAAATCAATGAATATTGTAAATGCACAAACAGTAATATCTCCACATTGCAAGGTGCAATTCTGAAATTTTTTGCTTTTTCCTGCTAATCCTAGCATGATAAAGAAGATTCAAAGAGAGTGAGATGCCAGCTCCTTTCATTCAGTCAGTAGCTTCAAACATTTCTGGTATATGAAAAACATGTTTTTCAATGGCAAAAATCAATGAATATTGTAAATGCACAAACAGTAATATCTCCACATTGCAAGGTGCAATTCTGAAATTTTTTGCTTTTTCCTGTTAATCCTAGCATGATAAAGAAGATTCAAAGAGAGTGAGATGCCAGCTCCTTTCATTCAGTCAGTAGCTTCAAACATTTCTGGTATATGAAAAACGTTTTTCAATGGCAAAAATCAATGAATATTGTAAATGCACAAACAGTAATATCTCCACATTGCAAGGTGCAATTCTGAAATTTTTTGCTTTTTCCTGCTAATCCTAGCATGATAAAGAAGATTCAAAGAGAGTGAGATGCCAGCTCCTTTCATTCAGTCAGTAGCTTCAAACATTTCTGGTATATGAAAAACATGTTTTTCAATGGCAAAAATCAATGAATATTGTAAATGCACAAACAGTAATATCTCCACATTGCACGGTGCAATTCTGAAATTTTTAGCTTTTTCCTGTTAATCCTAGCATGATAAAGAAGATTCAAAGAGAGTGAGATGCCAGCTCCTTTCATTCAGTCAGTAGCTTCAAACATTTCTGGTATATGAAAAACATGTTTTTCAATGGCAAAAATCAATGAATATTGTAAATGCACAAACAGTAATATCTCCACATTGCAAGGTGCAATTCTGAAATTTTTTGCTTTTTCCTGTTAATCCTAGCATGATAAAGAAGATTCAAAGAGAGTGAGATGCCAGCTCCTTTCATTCAGTCAGTAGCTTCAAACATTTCTGGTATATGAAAAACATGTTTTTCAATGGCAAAAATCAATGAATATTGTAAATGCACAAACAGTAATATCTCCACATTGCAAGGTGCAATTCTGAAATTTTTTGCTTTTTCCTGCTAATCCTAGCATGATAAAGAAGATTCAAAGAGAGTGAGATGCCAGCTCCTTTCATTCAGTCAGTAGCTTCAAACATTTCTGGTATATGAAAAACATGTTTTTCAATGGCAAAAATCAATGAATATTGTAAATGCACAAACAGTAATATCTCCACATTGCACGGTGCAATTCTGAAATTTTTAGCTTTTTCCTGTTAATCCTAGCATGATAAAGAAGATTCAAAGAGAGTGAGATGCCAGCTCCTTTCATTCAGTCAGTAGCTTCAAACATTTCTGGTATATGAAAAACATGTTTTTCAATGGCAAAAATCAATGAATATTGTAAATGCACAAACAGTAATATCTCCACATTGCAAGGTGCAATTCTGAAATTTTTTGCTTTTTCCTGCTAATCCTAGCATGATAAAGAAGATTCAAAGAGAGTGAGATGCCAGCTCCTTTCATTCAGTCAGTAGCTTCAAACATTTCTGGTATATGAAAAACATGTTTTTCAATGGCAAAAATCAATGAATATTGTAAATGCACAAACAGTAATATCTCCACATTGCACGGTAAAATTCTGAAATTTTTAGCTTTTTCCTGTTAATCCTAGCATGATAAAGAAGATTCAAAGAGAGTGAGATGCCAGCTCCTTTCAGTCAGTAGCTTCAAACATTTCTGGTATATGAAAAACATGTTTTTCAATGGCAAAAATCAATGAATATTGTAAATGCACAAACAGTAATATCTCCACATTGCACGGTGCAATTCTGAAATTTTTAGCTTTTTCCTGTTAATCCTAGCATGATAAAGAAGATTCAAAGAGAGTGAGATGCCAGCTCCTTTCATTCAGTCAGTAGCTTCAAACATTTCTGGTATATGAAAAACATGTTTTTCAATGGCAAAAATCAATGAATATTGTAAATGCACAAACAGTAATATCTCCACATTGCAAGGTGCAATTCTGAAATTTTTTGCTTTTTCCTGTTAATCCTAGCATGATAAAGAAGATTCAAAGAGAGTGAGATGCCAGCTCCTTTCATTCAGTCAGTAGCTTCAAACATTTCTGGTATATGAAAAACATGTTTTTCAATGGCAAAAATCAATGAATATTGTAAATGCACAAACAGTAATATCTCCACATTGCAAGGTGCAATTCTGAAATTTTTTGCTTTTTCCTGCTAATCCTAGCATGATAAAGAAGATTCAAAGAGAGTGAGATGCCAGCTCCTTTCATTCAGTCAGTAGCTTCAAACATTTCTGGTATATGAAAAACATGTTTTTCAATGGCAAAAATCAATGAATATTGTAAATGCACAAACAGTAATATCTCCACATTGCACGGTGCAATTCTGAAATTTTTAGCTTTTTCCTGTTAATCCTAGCATGATAAAGAAGATTCAAAGAGAGTGAGATGCCAGCTCCTTTCATTCAGTCAGTAGCTTCAAACATTTCTGGTATATGAAAAACATGTTTTTCAATGGCAAAAATCAATGAATATTGTAAATGCACAAACAGTAATATCTCCACATTGCAAGGTGCAATTCTGAAATTTTTTGCTTTTTCCTGCTAATCCTAGCATGATAAAGAAGATTCAAAGAGAGTGAGATGCCAGCTCCTTTCATTCAGTCAGTAGCTTCAAACATTTCTGGTATATGAAAAACATGTTTTTCAATGGCAAAAATCAATGAATATTGTAAATGCACAAACAGTAATATCTCCACATTGCACGGTGCAATTCTGAAATATTTAGCTTTTTCCTGTTAATCCTAGCATGATAAAGAAGATTCAAAGAGAGTGAGATGCCAGCTCCTTTCATTCAGTCAGTAGCTTCAAACATTTCTGGTATATGAAAAACATGTTTTTCAATGGCAAAAATCAATGAATATTGTAAATGCACAAACAGTAATATCTCCACATTGCAAGGTGCAATTCTGAAATTTTTTGCTTTTTCCTGTTAATCCTAGCATGATAAAGAAGATTCAAAGAGAGTGAGATGCCAGCTCCTTTCATTCAGTCAGTAGCTTCAAACATTTCTGGTATATGAAAAACGTTTTTCAATGGCAAAAATCAATGAATATTGTAAATGCACAAACAGTAATATCTCCACATTGCAAGGTGCAATTCTGAAATTTTTTGCTTTTTCCTGCTAATCCTAGCATGATAAAGAAGATTCAAAGAGAGTGAGATGCCAGCTCCTTTCATTCAGTCAGTAGCTTCAAACATTTCTGGTATATGAAAAACATGTTTTTCAATGGCAAAAATCAATGAATATTGTAAATGCACAAACAGTAATATCTCCACATTGCACGGTGCAATTCTGAAATTTTTAGCTTTTTCCTGTTAATCCTAGCATGATAAAGAAGATTCAAAGAGAGTGAGATGCCAGCTCCTTTCATTCAGTCAGTAGCTTCAAACATTTCTGGTATATGAAAAACATGTTTTTCAATGGCAAAAATCAATGAATATTGTAAATGCACAAACAGTAATATCTCCACATTGCAAGGTGCAATTCTGAAATTTTTTGCTTTTTCCTGTTAATCCTAGCATGATAAAGAAGATTCAAAGAGAGTGAGATGCCAGCTCCTTTCATTCAGTCAGTAGCTTCAAACATTTCTGGTATATGAAAAACATGTTTTTCAATGGCAAAAATCAATGAATATTGTAAATGCACAAACAGTAATATCTCCACATTGCAAGGTGCAATTCTGAAATTTTTTGCTTTTTCCTGCTAATCCTAGCATGATAAAGAAGATTCAAAGAGAGTGAGATGCCAGCTCCTTTCATTCAGTCAGTAGCTTCAAACATTTCTGGTATATGAAAAACATGTTTTTCAATGGCAAAAATCAATGAATATTGTAAATGCACAAACAGTAATATCTCCACATTGCACGGTGCAATTCTGAAATTTTTAGCTTTTTCCTGTTAATCCTAGCATGATAAAGAAGATTCAAAGAGAGTGAGATGCCAGCTCCTTTCATTCAGTCAGTAGCTTCAAACATTTCTGGTATATGAAAAACATGTTTTTCAATGGCAAAAATCAATGAATATTGTAAATGCACAAACAGTAATATCTCCACATTGCAAGGTGCAATTCTGAAATTTTTTGCTTTTTCCTGCTAATCCTAGCATGATAAAGAAGATTCAAAGAGAGTGAGATGCCAGCTCCTTTCATTCAGTCAGTAGCTTCAAACATTTCTGGTATATGAAAAACATGTTTTTCAATGGCAAAAATCAATGAATATTGTAAATGCACAAACAGTAATATCTCCACATTGCACGGTAAAATTCTGAAATTTTTAGCTTTTTCCTGTTAATCCTAGCATGATAAAGAAGATTCAAAGAGAGTGAGATGCCAGCTCCTTTCAGTCAGTAGCTTCAAACATTTCTGGTATATGAAAAACATGTTTTTCAATGGCAAAAATCAATGAATATTGTAAATGCACAAACAGTAATATCTCCACATTGCACGGTGCAATTCTGAAATTTTTAGCTTTTTCCTGTTAATCCTAGCATGATAAAGAAGATTCAAAGAGAGTGAGATGCCAGCTCCTTTCATTCAGTCAGTAGCTTCAAACATTTCTGGTATATGAAAAACATGTTTTTCAATGGCAAAAATCAATGAATATTGTAAATGCACAAACAGTAATATCTCCACATTGCAAGGTGCAATTCTGAAATTTTTTGCTTTTTCCTGTTAATCCTAGCATGATAAAGAAGATTCAAAGAGAGTGAGATGCCAGCTCCTTTCATTCAGTCAGTAGCTTCAAACATTTCTGGTATATGAAAAACATGTTTTTCAATGGCAAAAATCAATGAATATTGTAAATGCACAAACAGTAATATCTCCACATTGCAAGGTGCAATTCTGAAATTTTTTGCTTTTTCCTGCTAATCCTAGCATGATAAAGAAGATTCAAAGAGAGTGAGATGCCAGCTCCTTTCATTCAGTCAGTAGCTTCAAACATTTCTGGTATATGAAAAACATGTTTTTCAATGGCAAAAATCAATGAATATTGTAAATGCACAAACAGTAATATCTCCACATTGCACGGTGCAATTCTGAAATTTTTAGCTTTTTCCTGTTAATCCTAGCATGATAAAGAAGATTCAAAGAGAGTGAGATGCCAGCTCCTTTCATTCAGTCAGTAGCTTCAAACATTTCTGGTATATGAAAAACATGTTTTTCAATGGCAAAAATCAATGAATATTGTAAATGCACAAACAGTAATATCTCCACATTGCAAGGTGCAATTCTGAAATTTTTTGCTTTTTCCTGCTAATCCTAGCATGATAAAGAAGATTCAAAGAGAGTGAGATGCCAGCTCCTTTCATTCAGTCAGTAGCTTCAAACATTTCTGGTATATGAAAAACATGTTTTTCAATGGCAAAAATCAATGAATATTGTAAATGCACAAACAGTAATATCTCCACATTGCACGGTGCAATTCTGAAATTTTTAGCTTTTTCCTGTTAATCCTAGCATGATAAAGAAGATTCAAAGAGAGTGAGATGCCAGCTCCTTTCATTCAGTCAGTAGCTTCAAACATTTCTGGTATATGAAAAACATGTTTTTCAATGGCAAAAATCAATGAATATTGTAAATGCACAAAACAGTAATATCTCCACATTGCAAGGTGCAATTCTGAAATTTTTTGCTTTTTCCTGTTAATCCTAGCATGATAAAGAAGATTCAAAGAGAGTGAGATGCCAGCTCCTTTCATTCAGTCAGTAGCTTCAAACATTTCTGGTATATGAAAAACATGTTTTTCAATGGCAAAAATCAATGAATATTGTAAATGCACAAACAGTAATATCTCCACATTGCAAGGTGCAATTCTGAAATTTTTTGCTTTTTCCTGCTAATCCTAGCATGATAAAGAAGATTCAAAGAGAGTGAGATGCCAGCTCCTTTCATTCAGTCAGTAGCTTCAAACATTTCTGGTATATGAAAAACATGTTTTTCAATGGCAAAAATCAATGAATATTGTAAATGCACAAACAGTAATATCTCCACATTGCACGGTGCAATTCTGAAATTTTTAGCTTTTTCCTGTTAATCCTAGCATGATAAAGAAGATTCAAAGAGAGTGAGATGCCAGCTCCTTTCATTCAGTCAGTAGCTTCAAACATTTCTGGTATATGAAAAACATGTTTTTCAATGGCAAAAATCAATGAATATTGTAAATGCACAAACAGTAATATCTCCACATTGCAAGGTGCAATTCTGAAATTTTTTGCTTTTTCCTGCTAATCCTAGCATGATAAAGAAGATTCAAAGAGAGTGAGATGCCAGCTCCTTTCATTCAGTCAGTAGCTTCAAACATTTCTGGTATATGAAAAACATGTTTTTCAATGGCAAAAATCAATGAATATTGTAAATGCACAAACAGTAATATCTCCACATTGCACGGTGCAATTCTGAAATATTTAGCTTTTTCCTGTTAATCCTAGCATGATAAAGAAGATTCAAAGAGAGTGAGATGCCAGCTCCTTTCATTCAGTCAGTAGCTTCAAACATTTCTGGTATATGAAAAACATGTTTTTCAATGGCAAAAATCAATGAATATTGTAAATGCACAAACAGTAATATCTCCACATTGCAAGGTGCAATTCTGAAATTTTTTGCTTTTTCCTGTTAATCCTAGCATGATAAAGAAGATTCAAAGAGAGTGAGATGCCAGCTCCTTTCATTCAGTCAGTAGCTTCAAACATTTCTGGTATATGAAAAACGTTTTTCAATGGCAAAAATCAATGAATATTGTAAATGCACAAACAGTAATATCTCCACATTGCAAGGTGCAATTCTGAAATTTTTTGCTTTTTCCTGCTAATCCTAGCATGATAAAGAAGATTCAAAGAGAGTGAGATGCCAGCTCCTTTCATTCAGTCAGTAGCTTCAAACATTTCTGGTATATGAAAAACATGTTTTTCAATGGCAAAAATCAATGAATATTGTAAATGCACAAACAGTAATATCTCCACATTGCACGGTGCAATTCTGAAATTTTTAGCTTTTTCCTGTTAATCCTAGCATGATAAAGAAGATTCAAAGAGAGTGAGATGCCAGCTCCTTTCATTCAGTCAGTAGCTTCAAACATTTCTGGTATATGAAAAACATGTTTTTCAATGGCAAAAATCAATGAATATTGTAAATGCACAAACAGTAATATCTCCACATTGCAAGGTGCAATTCTGAAATTTTTTGCTTTTTCCTGTTAATCCTAGCATGATAAAGAAGATTCAAAGAGAGTGAGATGCCAGCTCCTTTCATTCAGTCAGTAGCTTCAAACATTTCTGGTATATGAAAAACATGTTTTTCAATGGCAAAAATCAATGAATATTGTAAATGCACAAACAGTAATATCTCCACATTGCAAGGTGCAATTCTGAAATTTTTTGCTTTTTCCTGCTAATCCTAGCATGATAAAGAAGATTCAAAGAGAGTGAGATGCCAGCTCCTTTCATTCAGTCAGTAGCTTCAAACATTTCTGGTATATGAAAAACATGTTTTTCAATGGCAAAAATCAATGAATATTGTAAATGCACAAACAGTAATATCTCCACATTGCACGGTGCAATTCTGAAATTTTTAGCTTTTTCCTGTTAATCCTAGCATGATAAAGAAGATTCAAAGAGAGTGAGATGCCAGCTCCTTTCATTCAGTCAGTAGCTTCAAACATTTCTGGTATATGAAAAACATGTTTTTCAATGGCAAAAATCAATGAATATTGTAAATGCACAAACAGTAATATCTCCACATTGCAAGGTGCAATTCTGAAATTTTTTGCTTTTTCCTGCTAATCCTAGCATGATAAAGAAGATTCAAAGAGAGTGAGATGCCAGCTCCTTTCATTCAGTCAGTAGCTTCAAACATTTCTGGTATATGAAAAACATGTTTTTCAATGGCAAAAATCAATGAATATTGTAAATGCACAAACAGTAATATCTCCACATTGCACGGTAAAATTCTGAAATTTTTAGCTTTTTCCTGTTAATCCTAGCATGATAAAGAAGATTCAAAGAGAGTGAGATGCCAGCTCCTTTCAGTCAGTAGCTTCAAACATTTCTGGTATATGAAAAACATGTTTTTCAATGGCAAAAATCAATGAATATTGTAAATGCACAAACAGTAATATCTCCACATTGCACGGTGCAATTCTGAAATTTTTAGCTTTTTCCTGTTAATCCTAGCATGATAAAGAAGATTCAAAGAGAGTGAGATGCCAGCTCCTTTCATTCAGTCAGTAGCTTCAAACATTTCTGGTATATGAAAAACATGTTTTTCAATGGCAAAAATCAATGAATATTGTAAATGCACAAACAGTAATATCTCCACATTGCAAGGTGCAATTCTGAAATTTTTTGCTTTTTCCTGTTAATCCTAGCATGATAAAGAAGATTCAAAGAGAGTGAGATGCCAGCTCCTTTCATTCAGTCAGTAGCTTCAAACATTTCTGGTATATGAAAAACATGTTTTTCAATGGCAAAAATCAATGAATATTGTAAATGCACAAACAGTAATATCTCCACATTGCAAGGTGCAATTCTGAAATTTTTTGCTTTTTCCTGCTAATCCTAGCATGATAAAGAAGATTCAAAGAGAGTGAGATGCCAGCTCCTTTCATTCAGTCAGTAGCTTCAAACATTTCTGGTATATGAAAAACATGTTTTTCAATGGCAAAAATCAATGAATATTGTAAATGCACAAACAGTAATATCTCCACATTGCACGGTGCAATTCTGAAATTTTTAGCTTTTTCCTGTTAATCCTAGCATGATAAAGAAGATTCAAAGAGAGTGAGATGCCAGCTCCTTTCATTCAGTCAGTAGCTTCAAACATTTCTGGTATATGAAAAACATGTTTTTCAATGGCAAAAATCAATGAATATTGTAAATGCACAAACAGTAATATCTCCACATTGCAAGGTGCAATTCTGAAATTTTTTGCTTTTTCCTGCTAATCCTAGCATGATAAAGAAGATTCAAAGAGAGTGAGATGCCAGCTCCTTTCATTCAGTCAGTAGCTTCAAACATTTCTGGTATATGAAAAACATGTTTTTCAATGGCAAAAATCAATGAATATTGTAAATGCACAAACAGTAATATCTCCACATTGCACGGTGCAATTCTGAAATATTTAGCTTTTTCCTGTTAATCCTAGCATGATAAAGAAGATTCAAAGAGAGTGAGATGCCAGCTCCTTTCATTCAGTCAGTAGCTTCAAACATTTCTGGTATATGAAAAACATGTTTTTCAATGGCAAAAATCAATGAATATTGTAAATGCACAAACAGTAATATCTCCACATTGCAAGGTGCAATTCTGAAATTTTTTGCTTTTTCCTGTTAATCCTAGCATGATAAAGAAGATTCAAAGAGAGTGAGATGCCAGCTCCTTTCATTCAGTCAGTAGCTTCAAACATTTCTGGTATATGAAAAACATGTTTTTCAATGGCAAAAATCAATGAATATTGTAAATGCACAAACAGTAATATCTCCACATTGCAAGGTGCAATTCTGAAATTTTTTGCTTTTTCCTGCTAATCCTAGCATGATAAAGAAGATTCAAAGAGAGTGAGATGCCAGCTCCTTTCATTCAGTCAGTAGCTTCAAACATTTCTGGTATATGAAAAACATGTTTTTCAATGGCAAAAATCAATGAATATTGTAAATGCACAAACAGTAATATCTCCACATTGCAAGGTGCAATTCTGAAATTTTTTGCTTTTTCCTGTTAATCCTAGCATGATAAAGAAGATTCAAAGAGAGTGAGATGCCAGCTCCTTTCATTCAGTCAGTAGCTTCAAACATTTCTGGTATATGAAAAACGTTTTTCAATGGCAAAAATCAATGAATATTGTAAATGCACAAACAGTAATATCTCCACATTGCAAGGTGCAATTCTGAAATTTTTTGCTTTTTCCTGCTAATCCTAGCATGATAAAGAAGATTCAGAGAGTGAGATGCCAGCTCCTTTCATTCAGTCAGTAGCTTCAAACATTTCTGGTATATGAAAAACATGTTTTTCAATGGCAAAAATCAATGAATATTGTAAATGCACAAACAGTAATATCTCCACATTGCACGGTGCAATTCTGAAATTTTTAGCTTTTTCCTGTTAATCATACCATGATAAAGAAGATTCAAAGAGAGTGAGATGCCAGCTCCTTTCATTCAGTCAGTAGCTTCAAACATTTCTGGTATATGAAAAACATGTTTTTCAATGGCAAAAATCAATGAATATTGTAAATGCACAAACAGTAATATCTCCACATTGCACGGTGCAATTCTGAAATTTTTAGCTTTTTCCTGTTAATCATAGCATGATAAAGAAGATTCAAAGAGAGTGAGATGCCAGCTCCTTTCATTCAGTCAGTAGCTTCAAACATTTCTGGTATATGAAAAACATGTTTTTCAATGGCAAAAATCAATGAATATTGTAAATGCACAAACAGTAATATCTCCACATTGCAAGGTGCAATTCTGAAATTTTTTGCTTTTTCCTGCTAATCCTAGCATGATAAAGAAGATTCAAAGAGAGTGAGATGCCCGCTCCTTTCATTCAGTCAGTAGCTTCAAACATTTCTGGTATATGAAAAACATGTTTTTCAATGGCAAAAATCAATGAATATTGTAAATGCACAAACAGTAATATCTCCACATTGCACGGTGCAATTCTGAAATTTTTAGCTTTTTCCTGTTAATCCTAGCATGATAAAGAAGATTCAAAGAGAGTGAGATGCCAGCTCCTTTCATTCAGTCAGTAGCTTCAAACATTTCTGGTATATGAAAAACATGTTTTTCAATGGCAAAAATCAATGAATATTGTAAATGCACAAACAGTAATATCTCCACATTGCAAGGTGCAATTCTGAAATTTTTTGCTTTTTCCTGCTAATCCTAGCATGATAAAGAAGATTCAAAGAGAGTGAGATGCCAGCTCCTTTCATTCAGTCAGTAGCTTCAAACATTTCTGGTATATGAAAAACATGTTTTTCAATGGCAAAAATCAATGAATATTGTAAATGCACAAACAGTAATATCTCCACATTGCACGGTAAAATTCTGAAATTTTTAGCTTTTTCCTGTTAATCCTAGCATGATAAAGAAGATTCAAAGAGAGTGAGATGCCAGCTCCTTTCAGTCAGTAGCTTCAAACATTTCTGGTATATGAAAAACATGTTTTTCAATGGCAAAAATCAATGAATATTGTAAATGCACAAACAGTAATATCTCCACATTGCACGGTGCAATTCTGAAATTTTTAGCTTTTTCCTGTTAATCCTAGCATGATAAAGAAGATTCAAAGAGAGTGAGATGCCAGCTCCTTTCATTCAGTCAGTAGCTTCAAACATTTCTGGTATATGAAAAACATGTTTTTCAATGGCAAAAATCAATGAATATTGTAAATGCACAAACAGTAATATCTCCACATTGCAAGGTGCAATTCTGAAATTTTTTGCTTTTTCCTGTTAATCCTAGCATGATAAAGAAGATTCAAAGAGAGTGAGATGCCAGCTCCTTTCATTCAGTCAGTAGCTTCAAACATTTCTGGTATATGAAAAACATGTTTTTCAATGGCAAAAATCAATGAATATTGTAAATGCACAAACAGTAATATCTCCACATTGCAAGGTGCAATTCTGAAATTTTTTGCTTTTTCCTGCTAATCCTAGCATGATAAAGAAGATTCAAAGAGAGTGAGATGCCAGCTCCTTTCATTCAGTCAGTAGCTTCAAACATTTCTGGTATATGAAAAACATGTTTTTCAATGGCAAAAATCAATGAATATTGTAAATGCACAAACAGTAATATCTCCACATTGCACGGTGCAATTCTGAAATTTTTAGCTTTTTCCTGTTAATCCTAGCATGATAAAGAAGATTCAAAGAGAGTGAGATGCCAGCTCCTTTCATTCAGTCAGTAGCTTCAAACATTTCTGGTATATGAAAAACATGTTTTTCAATGGCAAAAATCAATGAATATTGTAAATGCACAAACAGTAATATCTCCACATTGCAAGGTGCAATTCTGAAATTTTTTGCTTTTTCCTGCTAATCCTAGCATGATAAAGAAGATTCAAAGAGAGTGAGATGCCAGCTCCTTTCATTCAGTCAGTAGCTTCAAACATTTCTGGTATATGAAAAACATGTTTTTCAATGGCAAAAATCAATGAATATTGTAAATGCACAAACAGTAATATCTCCACATTGCACGGTGCAATTCTGAAATTTTTAGCTTTTTCCTGTTAATCCTAGCATGATAAAGAAGATTCAAAGAGAGTGAGATGCCAGCTCCTTTCATTCAGTCAGTAGCTTCAAACATTTCTGGTATATGAAAAACATGTTTTTCAATGGCAAAAATCAATGAATATTGTAAATGCACAAACAGTAATATCTCCACATTGCAAGGTGCAATTCTGAAATTTTTTGCTTTTTCCTGCTAATCCTAGCATGATAAAGAAGATTCAAAGAGAGTGAGATGCCAGCTCCTTTCATTCAGTCAGTAGCTTCAAACATTTCTGGTATATGAAAAACATGTTTTTCAATGGCAAAAATCAATGAATATTGTAAATGCACAAACAGTAATATCTCCACATTGCAAGGTGCAATTCTGAAATTTTTTGCTTTTTCCTGTTAATCCTAGCATGATAAAGAAGATTCAAAGAGAGTGAGATGCCAGCTCCTTTCATTCAGTCAGTAGCTTCAAACATTTCTGGTATATGAAAAACGTTTTTCAATGGCAAAAATCAATGAATATTGTAAATGCACAAACAGTAATATCTCCACATTGCAAGGTGCAATTCTGAAATTTTTTGCTTTTTCCTGCTAATCCTAGCATGATAAAGAAGATTCAAAGAGAGTGAGATGCCAGCTCCTTTCATTCAGTCAGTAGCTTCAAACATTTCTGGTATATGAAAAACATGTTTTTCAATGGCAAAAATCAATGAATATTGTAAATGCACAAACAGTAATATCTCCACATTGCACGGTGCAATTCTGAAATTTTTAGCTTTTTCCTGTTAATCCTAGCATGATAAAGAAGATTCAAAGAGAGTGAGATGCCAGCTCCTTTCATTCAGTCAGTAGCTTCAAACATTTCTGGTATATGAAAAACATGTTTTTCAATGGCAAAAATCAATGAATATTGTAAATGCACAAACAGTAATATCTCCACATTGCAAGGTGCAATTCTGAAATTTTTTGCTTTTTCCTGTTAATCCTAGCATGATAAAGAAGATTCAAAGAGAGTGAGATGCCAGCTCCTTTCATTCAGTCAGTAGCTTCAAACATTTCTGGTATATGAAAAACATGTTTTTCAATGGCAAAAATCAATGAATATTGTAAATGCACAAACAGTAATATCTCCACATTGCAAGGTGCAATTCTGAAATTTTTTGCTTTTTCCTGCTAATCCTAGCATGATAAAGAAGATTCAAAGAGAGTGAGATGCCAGCTCCTTTCATTCAGTCAGTAGCTTCAAACATTTCTGGTATATGAAAAACATGTTTTTCAATGGCAAAAATCAATGAATATTGTAAATGCACAAACAGTAATATCTCCACATTGCACGGTGCAATTCTGAAATTTTTAGCTTTTTCCTGTTAATCCTAGCATGATAAAGAAGATTCAAAGAGAGTGAGATGCCAGCTCCTTTCATTCAGTCAGTAGCTTCAAACATTTCTGGTATATGAAAAACATGTTTTTCAATGGCAAAAATCAATGAATATTGTAAATGCACAAACAGTAATATCTCCACATTGCAAGGTGCAATTCTGAAATTTTTTGCTTTTTCCTGCTAATCCTAGCATGATAAAGAAGATTCAAAGAGAGTGAGATGCCAGCTCCTTTCATTCAGTCAGTAGCTTCAAACATTTCTGGTATATGAAAAACATGTTTTTCAATGGCAAAAATCAATGAATATTGTAAATGCACAAACAGTAATATCTCCACATTGCACGGTAAAATTCTGAAATTTTTAGCTTTTTCCTGTTAATCCTAGCATGATAAAGAAGATTCAAAGAGAGTGAGATGCCAGCTCCTTTCAGTCAGTAGCTTCAAACATTTCTGGTATATGAAAAACATGTTTTTCAATGGCAAAAATCAATGAATATTGTAAATGCACAAACAGTAATATCTCCACATTGCACGGTGCAATTCTGAAATTTTTAGCTTTTTCCTGTTAATCCTAGCATGATAAAGAAGATTCAAAGAGAGTGAGATGCCAGCTCCTTTCATTCAGTCAGTAGCTTCAAACATTTCTGGTATATGAAAAACATGTTTTTCAATGGCAAAAATCAATGAATATTGTAAATGCACAAACAGTAATATCTCCACATTGCAAGGTGCAATTCTGAAATTTTTTGCTTTTTCCTGTTAATCCTAGCATGATAAAGAAGATTCAAAGAGAGTGAGATGCCAGCTCCTTTCATTCAGTCAGTAGCTTCAAACATTTCTGGTATATGAAAAACATGTTTTTCAATGGCAAAAATCAATGAATATTGTAAATGCACAAACAGTAATATCTCCACATTGCAAGGTGCAATTCTGAAATTTTTTGCTTTTTCCTGCTAATCCTAGCATGATAAAGAAGATTCAAAGAGAGTGAGATGCCAGCTCCTTTCATTCAGTCAGTAGCTTCAAACATTTCTGGTATATGAAAAACATGTTTTTCAATGGCAAAAATCAATGAATATTGTAAATGCACAAACAGTAATATCTCCACATTGCACGGTGCAATTCTGAAATTTTTAGCTTTTTCCTGTTAATCCTAGCATGATAAAGAAGATTCAAAGAGAGTGAGATGCCAGCTCCTTTCATTCAGTCAGTAGCTTCAAACATTTCTGGTATATGAAAAACATGTTTTTCAATGGCAAAAATCAATGAATATTGTAAATGCACAAACAGTAATATCTCCACATTGCAAGGTGCAATTCTGAAATTTTTTGCTTTTTCCTGCTAATCCTAGCATGATAAAGAAGATTCAAAGAGAGTGAGATGCCAGCTCCTTTCATTCAGTCAGTAGCTTCAAACATTTCTGGTATATGAAAAACATGTTTTTCAATGGCAAAAATCAATGAATATTGTAAATGCACAAACAGTAATATCTCCACATTGCACGGTGCAATTCTGAAATATTTAGCTTTTTCCTGTTAATCCTAGCATGATAAAGAAGATTCAAAGAGAGTGAGATGCCAGCTCCTTTCATTCAGTCAGTAGCTTCAAACATTTCTGGTATATGAAAAACATGTTTTTCAATGGCAAAAATCAATGAATATTGTAAATGCACAAACAGTAATATCTCCACATTGCAAGGTGCAATTCTGAAATTTTTTGCTTTTTCCTGTTAATCCTAGCATGATAAAGAAGATTCAAAGAGAGTGAGATGCCAGCTCCTTTCATTCAGTCAGTAGCTTCAAACATTTCTGGTATATGAAAAACATGTTTTTCAATGGCAAAAATCAATGAATATTGTAAATGCACAAACAGTAATATCTCCACATTGCAAGGTGCAATTCTGAAATTTTTTGCTTTTTCCTGCTAATCCTAGCATGATAAAGAAGATTCAAAGAGAGTGAGATGCCAGCTCCTTTCATTCAGTCAGTAGCTTCAAACATTTCTGGTATATGAAAAACATGTTTTTCAATGGCAAAAATCAATGAATATTGTAAATGCACAAACAGTAATATCTCCACATTGCAAGGTGCAATTCTGAAATTTTTTGCTTTTTCCTGTTAATCCTAGCATGATAAAGAAGATTCAAAGAGAGTGAGATGCCAGCTCCTTTCATTCAGTCAGTAGCTTCAAACATTTCTGGTATATGAAAAACATGTTTTTCAATGGCAAAAATCAATGAATATTGTAAATGCACAAACAGTAATATCTCCACATTGCAAGGTGCAATTCTGAAATTTTTTGCTTTTTCCTGCTAATCCTAGCATGATAAAGAAGATTCAGAGAGTGAGATGCCAGCTCCTTTCATTCAGTCAGTAGCTTCAAACATTTCTGGTATATGAAAAACATGTTTTTCAATGGCAAAAATCAATGAATATTGTAAATGCACAAACAGTAATATCTCCACATTGCACGGTGCAATTCTGAAATTTTTAGCTTTTTCCTGTTAATCATAGCATGATAAAGAAGATTCAAAGAGAGTGAGATGCCAGCTCCTTTCATTCAGTCAGTAGCTTCAAACATTTCTGGTATATGAAAAACATGTTTTTCAATGGCAAAAATCAATGAATATTGTAAATGCACAAACAGTAATATCTCCACATTGCACGGTGCAATTCTGAAATTTTTAGCTTTTTCCTGTTAATCATAGCATGATAAAGAAGATTCAAAGAGAGTGAGATGCCAGCTCCTTTCATTCAGTCAGTAGCTTCAAACATTTCTGGTATATGAAAAACATGTTTTTCAATGGCAAAAATCAATGAATATTGTAAATGCACAAACAGTAATATCTCCACATTGCAAGGTGCAATTCTGAAATTTTTTGCTTTTTCCTGCTAATCCTAGCATGATAAAGAAGATTCAAAGAGAGTGAGATGCCAGCTCCTTTCATTCAGTCAGTAGCTTCAAACATTTCTGGTATATGAAAAACATGTTTTTCAATGGCAAAAATCAATGAATATTGTAAATGCACAAACAGTAATATCTCCACATTGCAAGGTGCAATTCTGAAATTTTTTGCTTTTTCCTGTTAATCCTAGCATGATAAAGAAGATTCAAAGAGAGTGAGATGCCAGCTCCTTTCATTCAGTCAGTAGCTTCAAACATTTCTGGTATATGAAAAACATGTTTTTCAATGGCAAAAATCAATGAATATTGTAAATGCACAAACAGTAATATCTCCACATTGCAAGGTGCAATTCTGAAATTTTTTGCTTTTTCCTGCTAATCCTAGCATGATAAAGAAGATTCAAAGAGAGTGAGATGCCAGCTCCTTTCATTCAGTCAGTAGCTTCAAACATTTCTGGTATATGAAAAACATGTTTTTCAATGGCAAAAATCAATGAATATTGTAAATGCACAAACAGTAATATCTCCACATTGCACGGTGCAATTCTGAAATTTTTAGCTTTTTCCTGTTAATCCTAGCATGATAAAGAAGATTCAAAGAGAGTGAGATGCCAGCTCCTTTCATTCAGTCAGTAGCTTCAAACATTTCTGGTATATGAAAAACATGTTTTTCAATGGCAAAAATCAATGAATATTGTAAATGCACAAACAGTAATATCTCCACATTGCAAGGTGCAATTCTGAAATTTTTTGCTTTTTCCTGTTAATCCTAGCATGATAAAGAAGATTCAAAGAGAGTGAGATGCCAGCTCCTTTCATTCAGTCAGTAGCTTCAAACATTTCTGGTATATGAAAAACATGTTTTTCAATGGCAAAAATCAATGAATATTGTAAATGCACAAACAGTAATATCTCCACATTGCAAGGTGCAATTCTGAAATTTTTTGCTTTTTCCTGCTAATCCTAGCATGATAAAGAAGATTCAAAGAGAGTGAGATGCCAGCTCCTTTCATTCAGTCAGTAGCTTCAAACATTTCTGGTATATGAAAAACATGTTTTTCAATGGCAAAAATCAATGAATATTGTAAATGCACAAACAGTAATATCTCCACATTGCACGGTGCAATTCTGAAATTTTTAGCTTTTTCCTGTTAATCCTAGCATGATAAAGAAGATTCAAAGAGAGTGAGATGCCAGCTCCTTTCATTCAGTCAGTAGCTTCAAACATTTCTGGTATATGAAAAACATGTTTTTCAATGGCAAAAATCAATGAATATTGTAAATGCACAAACAGTAATATCTCCACATTGCAAGGTGCAATTCTGAAATTTTTTGCTTTTTCCTGCTAATCCTAGCATGATAAAGAAGATTCAAAGAGAGTGAGATGCCAGCTCCTTTCATTCAGTCAGTAGCTTCAAACATTTCTGGTATATGAAAAACATGTTTTTCAATGGCAAAAATCAATGAATATTGTAAATGCACAAACAGTAATATCTCCACATTGCACGGTAAAATTCTGAAATTTTTAGCTTTTTCCTGTTAATCCTAGCATGATAAAGAAGATTCAAAGAGAGTGAGATGCCAGCTCCTTTCAGTCAGTAGCTTCAAACATTTCTGGTATATGAAAAACATGTTTTTCAATGGCAAAAATCAATGAATATTGTAAATGCACAAACAGTAATATCTCCACATTGCAAGGTGCAATTCTGAAATTTTTTGCTTTTTCCTGCTAATCCTAGCATGATAAAGAAGATTCAAAGAGAGTGAGATGCCAGCTCCTTTCATTCAGTCAGTAGCTTCAAACATTTCTGGTATATGAAAAACATGTTTTTCAATGGCAAAAATCAATGAATATTGTAAATGCACAAACAGTAATATCTCCACATTGCAAGGTGCAATTCTGAAATTTTTTGCTTTTTCCTGCTAATCCTAGCATGATAAAGAAGATTCAAAGAGAGTGAGATGCCAGCTCCTTTCATTCAGTCAGTAGCTTCAAACATTTCTGGTATATGAAAAACATGTTTTTCAATGGCAAAAATCAATGAATATTGTAAATGCACAAACAGTAATATCTCCACATTGCACGGTGCAATTCTGAAATTTTTAGCTTTTTCCTGTTAATCCTAGCATGATAAAGAAGATTCAAAGAGAGTGAGATGCCAGCTCCTTTCATTCAGTCAGTAGCTTCAAACATTTCTGGTATATGAAAAACATGTTTTTCAATGGCAAAAATCAATGAATATTGTAAATGCACAAACAGTAATATCTCCACATTGCAAGGTGCAATTCTGAAATTTTTTGCTTTTTCCTGCTAATCCTAGCATGATAAAGAAGATTCAAAGAGAGTGAGATGCCAGCTCCTTTCATTCAGTCAGTAGCTTCAAACATTTCTGGTATATGAAAAACATGTTTTTCAATGGCAAAAATCAATGAATATTGTAAATGCACAAACAGTAATATCTCCACATTGCACGGTGCAATTCTGAAATTTTTAGCTTTTTCCTGTTAATCCTAGCATGATAAAGAAGATTCAAAGAGAGTGAGATGCCAGCTCCTTTCATTCAGTCAGTAGCTTCAAACATTTCTGGTATATGAAAAACATGTTTTTCAATGGCAAAAATCAATGAATATTGTAAATGCACAAACAGTAATATCTCCACATTGCAAGGTGCAATTCTGAAATTTTTTGCTTTTTCCTGTTAATCCTAGCATGATAAAGAAGATTCAAAGAGAGTGAGATGCCAGCTCCTTTCATTCAGTCAGTAGCTTCAAACATTTCTGGTATATGAAAAACATGTTTTTCAATGGCAAAAATCAATGAATATTGTAAATGCACAAACAGTAATATCTCCACATTGCAAGGTGCAATTCTGAAATTTTTTGCTTTTTCCTGCTAATCCTTGCATGATAAAGAAGATTCAAAGAGAGTGAGATGCCAGCTCCTTTCATTCAGTCAGTAGCTTCAAACATTTCTGGTATATGAAAAACATGTTTTTCAATGGCAAAAATCAATGAATATTGTAAATGCACAAACAGTAATATCTCCACATTGCACGGTGCAATTCTGAAATTTTTAGCTTTTTCCTGTTAATCCTAGCATGATAAAGAAGATTCAAAGAGAGTGAGATGCCAGCTCCTTTCATTCAGTCAGTAGCTTCAAACATTTCTGGTATATGAAAAACATGTTTTTCAATGGCAAAAATCAATGAATATTGTAAATGCACAAACAGTAATATCTCCACATTGCAAGGTGCAATTCTGAAATTTTTTGCTTTTTCCTGCTAATCCTAGCATGATAAAGAAGATTCAAAGAGAGTGAGATGCCAGCTCCTTTCATTCAGTCAGTAGCTTCAAACATTTCTGGTATATGAAAAACATGTTTTTCAATGGCAAAAATCAATGAATATTGTAAATGCACAAACAGTAATATCTCCACATTGCACGGTGCAATTCTGAAATTTTTAGCTTTTTCCTGTTAATCCTAGCATGATAAAGAAGATTCAAAGAGAGTGAGATGCCAGCTCCTTTCATTCAGTCAGTAGCTTCAAACATTTCTGGTATATGAAAAACATGTTTTTCAATGGCAAAAATCAATGAATATTGTAAATGCACAAACAGTAATATCTCCACATTGCAAGGTGCAATTCTGAAATTTTTTGCTTTTTCCTGCTAATCCTAGCATGATAAAGAAGATTCAAAGAGAGTGAGATGCCAGCTCCTTTCATTCAGTCAGTAGCTTCAAACATTTCTGGTATATGAAAAACATGTTTTTCAATGGCAAAAATCAATGAATATTGTAAATGCACAAACAGTAATATCTCCACATTGCAAGGTGCAATTCTGAAATTTTTTGCTTTTTCCTGTTAATCCTAGCATGATAAAGAAGATTCACAGAGAGTGAGATGCCAGCTCCTTTCATTCAGTCAGTAGCTTCAAACATTTCTGGTATATGAAAAACATGTTTTTCAATGGCAAAAATCAATGAATATTGTAAATGCACAAACAGTAATATCTCCACATTGCAAGGTGCAATTCAGAAATTTTTGCTTTTTCCTGCTAATCCTAGCATGATAAAGAAGATTCAAAGAGAGTGAGATGCCAGCTCCTTTCATTCAGTCAGTAGCTTCAAACATTTCTGGTATATGAAAAACATGTTTTTCAATGGCAAAAATCAATGAATATTGTAAATGCACAAACAGTAATATCTCCACATTGCAAGGTGCAATTCTGAAATTTTTTGCTTTTTCCTGTTAATCCTAGCATGATAAAGAAGATTCAAAGAGAGTGAGATGCCAGCTCCTTTCATTCAGTCAGTAGCTTCAAACATTTCTGGTATATGAAAAACATGTTTTTCAATGGCAAAAATCAATGAATATTGTAAATGCACAAACAGTAATATCTCCACATTGCAAGGTGCAATTCTGAAATTTTTTGCTTTTTCCTGCTAATCCTAGCATGATAAAGAAGATTCAAAGAGAGTGAGATGCCAGCTCCTTTCATTCAGTCAGTAGCTTCAAACATTTCTGGTATATGAAAAACATGTTTTTCAATGGCAAAAATCAATGAATATTGTAAATGCACAAACAGTAATATCTCCACATTGCACGGTGCAATTCTGAAATTTTTAGCTTTTTCCTGTTAATCCTAGCATGATAAAGAAGATTCAAAGAGAGTGAGATGCCAGCTCCTTTCATTCAGTCAGTAGCTTCAAACATTTCTGGTATATGAAAAACATGTTTTTCAATGGCAAAAATCAATGAATATTGTAAATGCACAAACAGTAATATCTCCACATTGCAAGGTGCAATTCTGAAATTTTTTGCTTTTTCCTGTTAATCCTAGCATGATAAAGAAGATTCAAAGAGAGTGAGATGCCAGCTCCTTTCATTCAGTCAGTAGCTTCAAACATTTCTGGTATATGAAAAACATGTTTTTCAATGGCAAAAATCAATGAATATTGTAAATGCACAAACAGTAATATCTCCACATTGCAAGGTGCAATTCTGAAATTTTTTGCTTTTTCCTGCTAATCCTAGCATGATAAAGAAGATTCAAAGAGAGTGAGATGCCAGCTCCTTTCATTCAGTCAGTAGCTTCAAACATTTCTGGTATATGAAAAACATGTTTTTCAATGGCAAAAATCAATGAATATTGTAAATGCACAAACAGTAATATCTCCACATTGCACGGTGCAATTCTGAAATTTTTAGCTTTTTCCTGTTAATCCTAGCATGATAAAGAAGATTCAAAGAGAGTGAGATGCCAGCTCCTTTCATTCAGTCAGTAGCTTCAAACATTTCTGGTATATGAAAAACATGTTTTTCAATGGCAAAAATCAATGAATATTGTAAATGCACAAACAGTAATATCTCCACATTGCAAGGTGCAATTCTGAAATTTTTTGCTTTTTCCTGCTAATCCTAGCATGATAAAGAAGATTCAAAGAGAGTGAGATGCCAGCTCCTTTCATTCAGTCAGTAGCTTCAAACATTTCTGGTATATGAAAAACATGTTTTTCAATGGCAAAAATCAATGAATATTGTAAATGCACAAACAGTAATATCTCCACATTGCAAGGTGCAATTCTGAAATTTTTTGCTTTTTCCTGTTAATCCTAGCATGATAAAGAAGATTCAAAGAGAGTGAGATGCCAGCTCCTTTCATTCAGTCAGTAGCTTCAAACATTTCTGGTATATGAAAAACATGTTTTTCAATGGCAAAAATCAATGAATATTGTAAATGCACAAACAGTAATATCTCCACATTGCAAGGTGCAATTCTGAAATTTTTTGCTTTTTCCTGCTAATCCTAGCATGATAAAGAAGATTCAAAGAGAGTGAGATGCCAGCTCCTTTCATTCAGTCAGTAGCTTCAAACATTTCTGGTATATGAAAAACATGTTTTTCAATGGCAAAAATCAATGAATATTGTAAATGCACAAACAGTAATATCTCCACATTGCAAGGTGCAATTCTGAAATTTTTTGCTTTTTCCTGCTAATCCTAGCATGATAAAGAAGATTCAAAGAGAGTGAGATGCCAGCTCCTTTCATTCAGTCAGTAGCTTCAAACATTTCTGGTATATGAAAAACATGTTTTTCAATGGCAAAAATCAATGAATATTGTAAATGCACAAACAGTAATATCTCCACATTGCACGGTGCAATTCTGAAATTTTTAGCTTTTTCCTGTTAATCCTAGCATGATAAAGAAGATTCAAAGAGAGTGAGATGCCAGCTCCTTTCATTCAGTCAGTAGCTTCAAACATTTCTGGTATATGAAAAACATGTTTTTCAATGGCAAAAATCAATGAATATTGTAAATGCACAAACAGTAATATCTCCACATTGCAAGGTGCAATTCTGAAATTTTTTGCTTTTTCCTGCTAATCCTAGCATGATAAAGAAGATTCAAAGAGAGTGAGATGCCAGCTCCTTTCATTCAGTCAGTAGCTTCAAACATTTCTGGTATATGAAAAACATGTTTTTCAATGGCAAAAATCAATGAATATTGTAAATGCACAAACAGTAATATCTCCACATTGCAAGGTGCAATTCTGAAATTTTTTGCTTTTTCCTGCTAATCCTAGCATGATAAAGAAGATTCAAAGAGAGTGAGATGCCAGCTCCTTTCATTCAGTCAGTAGCTTCAAACATTTCTGGTATATGAAAAACATGTTTTTCAATGGCAAAAATCAATGAATATTGTAAATGCACAAACAGTAATATCTCCACATTGCACGGTGCAATTCTGAAATTTTTAGCTTTTTCCTGTTAATCCTAGCATGATAAAGAAGATTCAAAGAGAGTGAGATGCCAGCTCCTTTCATTCAGTCAGTAGCTTCAAACATTTCTGGTATATGAAAAACATGTTTTTCAATGGCAAAAATCAATGAATATTGTAAATGCACAAACAGTAATATCTCCACATTGCAAGGTGCAATTCTGAAATTTTTTGCTTTTTCCTGCTAATCCTAGCATGATAAAGAAGATTCAAAGAGAGTGAGATGCCAGCTCCTTTCATTCAGTCAGTAGCTTCAAACATTTCTGGTATATGAAAAACATGTTTTTCAATGGCAAAAATCAATGAATATTGTAAATGCACAAACAGTAATATCTCCACATTGCAAGGTGCAATTCTGAAATTTTTTGCTTTTTCCTGTTAATCCTAGCATGATAAAGAAGATTCAAAGAGAGTGAGATGCCAGCTCCTTTCATTCAGTCAGTAGCTTCAAACATTTCTGGTATATGAAAAACATGTTTTTCAATGGCAAAAATCAATGAATATTGTAAATGCACAAACAGTAATATCTCCACATTGCAAGGTGCAATTCTGAAATTTTTTGCTTTTTCCTGCTAATCCTAGCATGATAAAGAAGATTCAAAGAGAGTGAGATGCCAGCTCCTTTCATTCAGTCAGTAGCTTCAAACATTTCTGGTATATGAAAAACATGTTTTTCAATGGCAAAAATCAATGAATATTGTAAATGCACAAACAGTAATATCTCCACATTGCACGGTGCAATTCTGAAATTTTTAGCTTTTTCCTGTTAATCCTAGCATGATAAAGAAGATTCAAAGAGAGTGAGATGCCAGCTCCTTTCATTCAGTCAGTAGCTTCAAACATTTCTGGTATATGAAAAACATGTTTTTCAATGGCAAAAATCAATGAATATTGTAAATGCACAAACAGTAATATCTCCACATTGCAAGGTGCAATTCTGAAATTTTTTGCTTTTTCCTGCTAATCCTAGCATGATAAAGAAGATTCAAAGAGAGTGAGATGCCAGCTCCTTTCATTCAGTCAGTAGCTTCAAACATTTCTGGTATATGAAAAACATGTTTTTCAATGGCAAAAATCAATGAATATTGTAAATGCACAAACAGTAATATCTCCACATTGCACGGTGCAATTCTGAAATTTTTAGCTTTTTCCTGTTAATCCTAGCATGATAAAGAAGATTCAAAGAGAGTGAGATGCCAGCTCCTTTCATTCAGTCAGTAGCTTCAAACATTTCTGGTATATGAAAAACATGTTTTTCAATGGCAAAAATCAATGAATATTGTAAATGCACAAACAGTAATATCTCCACATTGCAAGGTGCAATTCTGAAATTTTTTGCTTTTTCCTGTTAATCCTAGCATGATAAAGAAGATTCAAAGAGAGTGAGATGCCAGCTCCTTTCATTCAGTCAGTAGCTTCAAACATTTCTGGTATATGAAAAACATGTTTTTCAATGGCAAAAATCAATGAATATTGTAAATGCACAAACAGTAATATCTCCACATTGCAAGGTGCAATTCTGAAATTTTTTGCTTTTTCCTGCTAATCCTAGCATGATAAAGAAGATTCAAAGAGAGTGAGATGCCAGCTCCTTTCATTCAGTCAGTAGCTTCAAACATTTCTGGTATATGAAAAACATGTTTTCAATGGCAAAAATCAATGAATATTGTAAATGCACAAACAGTAATATCTCCACATTGCACGGTGCAATTCTGAAATTTTTAGCTTTTTCCTGTTAATCCTAGCATGATAAAGAAGATTCAAAGAGAGTGAGATGCCAGCTCCTTTCATTCAGTCAGTAGCTTCAAACATTTCTGGTATATGAAAAACATGTTTTTCAATGGCAAAAATCAATGAATATTGTAAATGCACAAACAGTAATATCTCCACATTGCAAGGTGCAATTCTGAAATTTTTTGCTTTTTCCTGCTAATCCTAGCATGATAAAGAAGATTCAAAGAGAGTGAGATGCCAGCTCCTTTCATTCAGTCAGTAGCTTCAAACATTTCTGGTATATGAAAAACATGTTTTTCAATGGCAAAAATCAATGAATATTGTAAATGCACAAACAGTAATATCTCCACATTGCAAGGTGCAATTCTGAAATTTTTTGCTTTTTCCTGCTAATCCTAGCATGATAAAGAAGATTCAAAGAGAGTGAGATGCCAGCTCCTTTCATTCAGTCAGTAGCTTCAAACATTTCTGGTATATGAAAAACATGTTTTTCAATGGCAAAAATCAATGAATATTGTAAATGCACAAACAGTAATATCTCCACATTGCACGGTGCAATTCTGAAATTTTTAGCTTTTTCCTGTTAATCCTAGCATGATAAAGAAGATTCAAAGAGAGTGAGATGCCAGCTCCTTTCATTCAGTCAGTAGCTTCAAACATTTCTGGTATATGAAAAACATGTTTTTCAATGGCAAAAATCAATGAATATTGTAAATGCACAAACAGTAATATCTCCACATTGCAAGGTGCAATTCTGAAATTTTTTGCTTTTTCCTGCTAATCCTAGCATGATAAAGAAGATTCAAAGAGAGTGAGATGCCAGCTCCTTTCATTCAGTCAGTAGCTTCAAACATTTCTGGTATATGAAAAACATGTTTTTCAATGGCAAAAATCAATGAATATTGTAAATGCACAAACAGTAATATCTCCACATTGCAAGGTGCAATTCTGAAATTTTTTGCTTTTTCCTGCTAATCCTAGCATGATAAAGAAGATTCAAAGAGAGTGAGATGCCAGCTCCTTTCATTCAGTCAGTAGCTTCAAACATTTCTGGTATATGAAAAACATGTTTTTCAATGGCAAAAATCAATGAATATTGTAAATGCACAAACAGTAATATCTCCACATTGCACGGTGCAATTCTGAAATTTTTAGCTTTTTCCTGTTAATCCTAGCATGATAAAGAAGATTCAAAGAGAGTGAGATGCCAGCTCCTTTCATTCAGTCAGTAGCTTCAAACATTTCTGGTATATGAAAAACATGTTTTTCAATGGCAAAAATCAATGAATATTGTAAATGCACAAACAGTAATATCTCCACATTGCAAGGTGCAATTCTGAAATTTTTTGCTTTTTCCTGCTAATCCTAGCATGATAAAGAAGATTCAAAGAGAGTGAGATGCCAGCTCCTTTCATTCAGTCAGTAGCTTCAAACATTTCTGGTATATGAAAAACATGTTTTTCAATGGCAAAAATCAATGAATATTGTAAATGCACAAACAGTAATATCTCCACATTGCAAGGTGCAATTCTGAAATTTTTTGCTTTTTCCTGCTAATCCTAGCATGATAAAGAAGATTCAAAGAGAGTGAGATGCCAGCTCCTTTCATTCAGTCAGTAGCTTCAAACATTTCTGGTATATGAAAAACATGTTTTTCAATGGCAAAAATCAATGAATATTGTAAATGCACAAACAGTAATATCTCCACATTGCAAGGTGCAATTCTGAAATTTTTTGCTTTTTCCTGTTAATCCTAGCATGATAAAGAAGATTCAAAGAGAGTGAGATGCCAGCTCCTTTCATTCAGTCAGTAGCTTCAAACATTTCTGGTATATGAAAAACATGTTTTTCAATGGCAAAAATCAATGAATATTGTAAATGCACAAACAGTAATATCTCCACATTGCAAGGTGCAATTCTGAAATTTTTTGCTTTTTCCTGCTAATCCTAGCATGATAAAGAAGATTCAAAGAGAGTGAGATGCCAGCTCCTTTCATTCAGTCAGTAGCTTCAAACATTTCTGGTATATGAAAAACATGTTTTTCAATGGCAAAAATCAATGAATATTGTAAATGCACAAACAGTAATATCTCCACATTGCACGGTGCAATTCTGAAATTTTTAGCTTTTTCCTGTTAATCCTAGCATGATAAAGAAGATTCAAAGAGAGTGAGATGCCAGCTCCTTTCATTCAGTCAGTAGCTTCAACATTTCTGGTATATGAAAAACATGTTTTTCAATGGCAAAAATCAATGAATATTGTAAATGCACAAACAGTAATATCTCCACATTGCAAGGTGCAATTCTGAAATTTTTTGCTTTTTCCTGCTAATCCTAGCATGATAAAGAAGATTCAAAGAGAGTGAGATGCCAGCTCCTTTCATTCAGTCAGTAGCTTCAAACATTTCTGGTATATGAAAAACATGTTTTTCAATGGCAAAAATCAATGAATATTGTAAATGCACAAACAGTAATATCTCCACATTGCAAGGTGCAATTCTGAAATTTTTTGCTTTTTCCTGCTAATCCTAGCATGATAAAGAAGATTCAAAGAGAGTGAGATGCCAGCTCCTTTCATTCAGTCAGTAGCTTCAAACATTTCTGGTATATGAAAAACATGTTTTTCAATGGCAAAAATCAATGAATATTGTAAATGCACAAACAGTAATATCTCCACATTGCAAGGTGCAATTCTGAAATTTTTTGCTTTTTCCTGTTAATCCTAGCATGATAAAGAAGATTCAAAGAGAGTGAGATGCCAGCTCCTTTCATTCAGTCAGTAGCTTCAAACATTTCTGGTATATGAAAAACATGTTTTTCAATGGCAAAAATCAATGAATATTGTAAATGCACAAACAGTAATATCTCCACATTGCAAGGTGCAATTCTGAAATTTTTTGCTTTTTCCTGCTAATCCTAGCATGATAAAGAAGATTCAAAGAGAGTGAGATGCCAGCTCCTTTTCATTCAGTCAGTAGCTTCAAACATTTCTGGTATATGAAAAACATGTTTTTCAATGGCAAAAATCAATGAATATTGTAAATGCACAAACAGTAATATCTCCACATTGCAAGGTGCAATTCTGAAATTTTTAGCTTTTTTCTGTTAATCCTAGCATGATAAAGAAGATTCAAAGAGAGTGAGATGCCAGCTCCTTTCATTCAGTCAGTAGCTTCAAACATTCTGGTATATGAAAAACATGTTTTTCAATGGCAAAAATACACTGAATTTAGTAAATGCACAAACAGTAATATCTCCACATTGCAAGGTGCAATTCTGAATTTTTTGCTTTTTCCTGCTAATCCTAGCATGATAAAGAAGATTCAAAGAGAGTGAGATGCCAGCTCCTTTCATTCAGTCAGTAGCTTCAAACATTTCTGGTATATGAAAAACATGTTTTTCAATGGCAAAAATCAATGAATATTGTAAAGCAAAACAGTAATATCTCCACATTGCACGGTGCCACTTCTGAATTTTTAGCTTTTTCCTGTTAATCCTAGCATGATAAGAAGATTCAAAGAGAGTGAGTGCAGCTCCTTTCATTCAGTCAGAAGGCTTTCAAACATTTCTGGTATATGAAAAAATGTTTTCATGGCAAA
>NW_027370816.1:0-33125 GCF_046119375.1 Phyllobates terribilis
AAGGAGCAATTCTGAAATTTTTTGCTTTTTCCTGCTCCTCTTAGCATGATAAAGAAGATTCAAAGAGAGTGAGATGCCAGCTCCTTTCATTCAGTCAGTAGCTTCAATCATTTCTGGACGTTTTTCAATGGCAAAAATCAATGAATATTGTAAATGCACAAACAGTAATTTCTCCGCATTGCAAGGTGCAATTCTGAAATTTTTTGCTTTTTCCTGCTCCTCTTAGCATGATAAAGAAGATTCAAAGAGAGTGAGATGCCAGCTCCTTTCATTCAGTCAGTAGCTTCAATCATTTCTGGACGTTTTTCAATGGCAAAAATCAATGAATATTGTAAATGCACAAACAGTAATTTCTCCGCATTGCAAGGTGCAATTCTGAAATTTTTTGCTTTTTCCTGCTCCTCTTAGCATGATAAAGAAGATTCAAAGAGAGTGAGATGCCAGCTCCTTTCATTCAGTCAGTAGCTTCAATCATTTCTGGACGTTTTTCAATGGCAAAAATCAATGAATATTGTAAATGCTCAAACAGTAATTTCTCCGCATTGCAAGGTGCAATTCTGAAATTTTTTGCTTTTTCCTGCTCCTCTTAGCATGACAAAGAAGATTCAAAGAGAGTAAGATGCCAGCTCCTTTCATTCAGTCAGTAGCTTCAATCATTTCTGGTATATGAATAACATGATGTTTTTCAATGGCAAAAATCAATGAATATTGTAAATGCACAAACAGTAATTTCTCCGCATTGCAAGGTGCAATTCTGAAATTTTTTGCTTTTTCCTGCTCCTCTTAGCATGATAAAGAAGATTCAAAGAGAGTGAGATGCCAGCTCCTTTCATTCAGTCAGTAGCTTCAATCATTTCTGGACGTTTTTCAATGGCAAAAATCAATGAATATTGTAAATGCACAAACAGTAATTTCTCCGCATTGCAAGGTGCAATTCTGAAATTTTTTGCTTTTTCCTGCTCCTCTTAGCATGATAAAGAAGATTCAAAGAGAGTGAGATGCCAGCTCCTTTCATTCAGTCAGTAGCTTCAATCATTTCTGGACGTTTTTCAATGGCAAAAATCAATGAATATTGTAAATGCACAAACAGTAATTTCTCCGCATTGCAAGGTGCAATTCTGAAATTTTTTGCTTTTTCCTGCTCCTCTTAGCATGATAAAGAAGATTCAAAGAGAGTGAGATGCCAGCTCCTTTCATTCAGTCAGTAGCTTCAAACATTTCTGGTATATGAATAACATGATGTTTTTCAATGGCAAAAATCAATGAATATTGTAAAAGCACAAACAGTAATTTCTCCGCATTGCAAGGTGCAATTCTGAAATTTTTTGCTTTTTCCTGCTCCTCTTAGCATGATAAAGAAGATTCAAAGAGAGTGAGATGCCAGCTCCTTTCATTCAGTCAGTAGCTTCAATCATTTCTGGACGTTTTTCAATGGCAAAAATCAATGAATATTGTAAATGCACAAACAGTAATTTCTCCGCATTGCAAGGTGCAATTCTGAAATTTTTTGCTTTTTCCTGCTCCTCTTAGCATGATAAAGAAGATTCAAAGAGAGTGAGATGCCAGCTCCTTTCATTCAGTCAGTAGCTTCAATCATTTCTGGTATATGAATAACATGATGTTTTTCAATGGCAAAAATCAATGAATATTGTAAATGCACAAACAGTAATTTCTCCGCATTGCAAGTTGCAATTCTGAAATTTTTTGCTTTTTCCTGCTCCTCTTAGCATGATAAAGAAGATTCAAAGAGAGTGAGATGCCAGCTCCTTTCATTCAGTCAGTAGCTTCAATCATTTCTGGACGTTTTTCAATGGCAAAAATCAATGAATATTGTAAATGCACAAACAGTAATTTCTCCGCATTGCAAGGTGCAATTCTGAAATTTTTTGCTTTTTCCTGCTCCTCTTAGCATGATAAAGAAGATTCAAAGAGAGTGAGATGCCAGCTCCTTTCATTCAGTCAGTAGCTTCAATCATTTCTGGACGTTTTTCAATGGCAAAAATCAATGAATATTGTAAATGCACAAACAGTAATTTCTCCGCATTGCAAGGTGCAATTCTGAAATTTTTTGCTTTTTCCTGCTCCTCTTAGCATGATAAAGAAGATTCAAAGAGAGTGAGATGCCAGCTCCTTTCATTCAGTCAGTAGCTTCAAACATTTCTGGTATATGAATAACATGATGTTTTTCAATGGCAAAAATCAATGAATATTGTAAAAGCACAAACAGTAATTTCTCCGCATTGCAAGGTGCAATTCTGAAATTTTTTGCTTTTTCCTGCTCCTCTTAGCATGATAAAGAAGATTCAAAGAGAGTGAGATGCCAGCTCCTTTCATTCAGTCAGTAGCTTCAATCATTTCTGGACGTTTTTCAATGGCAAAAATCAATGAATATTGTAAATGCACAAACAGTAATTTCTCCGCATTGCAAGGTGCAATTCTGAAATTTTTTGCTTTTTCCTGCTCCTCTTAGCATGATAAAGAAGATTCAAAGAGAGTGAGATGCCAGCTCCTTTCATTCAGTCAGTAGCTTCAATCATTTCTGGTATATGAATAACATGATGTTTTTCAATGGCAAAAATCAATGAATATTGTAAATGCACAAACAGTAATTTCTCCACATTGCAAGGTGCAATTCTGAAATTTTTTGCTTTTTCCTGCTCCTCTTAGCATGATAAAGAAGATTCAAAGAGAGTGAGATGCCAGCTCCTTTCATTCAGTCAGTAGCTTCAATCATTTCTGGACGTTTTTCAATGGCAAAAATCAATGAATATTGTAAATGCACAAACAGTAATTTCTCCGCATTGCAAGGTGCAATTCTGAAATTTTTTGCTTTTTCCTGCTCCTCTTAGCATGATAAAGAAGATTCAAAGAGAGTGAGATGCCAGCTCCTTTCATTCAGTCAGTAGCTTCAAACATTTCTGGTATATGAATAACATGATGTTTTTCAATGGCAAAAATCAATGAATATTGTAAATGCACAAACAGTAATTTCTCCGCATTGCAAGGTGCAATTCTGAAATTTTTTGCTTTTTCCTGCTCCTCTTAGCATGATAAAGAAGATTCAAAGAGAGTGAGATGCCAGCTCCTTTCATTCAGTCAGTAGCTTCAATCATTTCTGGACGTTTTTCAATGGCAAAAATCAATGAATATTGTAAATGCACAAACAGTAATTTCTCCGCATTGCAAGGTGCAATTCTGAAATTTTTTGCTTTTTCCTGCTCCTCTTAGCATGATAAAGAAGATTCAAAGAGAGTGAGATGCCAGCTCCTTTCATTCAGTCAGTAGCTTCAATCATTTCTGGACGTTTTTCAATGGCAAAAATCAATGAATATTGTAAATGCACAAACAGTAATTTCTCCGCATTGCAAGGTGCAATTCTGAAATTTTTTGCTTTTTCCTGCTCCTCTTAGCATGATAAAGAAGATTCAAAGAGAGTGAGATGCCAGCTCCTTTCATTCAGTCAGTAGCTTCAATCATTTCTGGTATATGAATAACATGATGTTTTTCAATAGCAAAAATCAATGAATATTGTAAATGCACAAACAGTAATTTCTCCGCATTGCAAGGTGCAATTCTGAAATTTTTTGCTTTTTCCTGCTCCTCTTAGCATGATAAAGAAGATTCAAAGAGAGTGAGATGCCAGCTCCTTTCATTCAGTCAGCAGCTTCAATCATTTCTGGACATTTTTCAATGGCAAAAATCAATGAATATTGTAAATGCACAAACAGTAATTTCTCCGCATTGCAAGGTGCAATTCTGAAATTTTTTGCTTTTTCCTGCTCCTCTTAGCATGATAAAGAAGATTCAAAGAGAGTGAGATGCCAGCTCCTTTCATTCAGTCAGTAGCTTCAAACATTTCTGGTATATGAATAACATGATGTTTTTCAATGGCAAAAATCAATGAATATTGTAAAAGCACAAACAGTAATTTCTCCGCATTGCAAGGTGCAATTCTGAAATTTTTTGCTTTTTCCTGCTCCTCTTAGCATGATAAAGAAGATTCAAAGAGACTGAGATGCCAGCTCCTTTCATTCAGTCAGTAGCTTCAATCATTTCTGGACGTTTTTCAATGGCAAAAATCAATGAATATTGTAAATGCACAAACAGTAATTTCTCCGCATTGCAAGGTGCAATTCTGAAATTTTTTGCTTTTTCCTGCTCCTCTTAGCATGATAAAGAAGATTCAAAGAGAGTGAGATGCCAGCTCCTTTCATTCAGTCAGTAGCTTCAATCATTTCTGGTATATGAATAACATGATGTTTTTCAATGGCAAAAATCAATGAATATTGTAAATGCACAAACAGTAATTTCTCCGCATTGCAAGTTGCAATTCTGAAATTTTTTGCTTTTTCCTGCTCCTCTTAGCATGATAAAGAAGATTCAAAGAGAGTGAGATGCCAGCTCCTTTCATTCAGTCAGTAGCTTCAATTATTTCTGGACGTTTTTCAATGGCAAAAATCAATGAATATTGTAAATGCACAAACAGTAATTTCTCCGCATTGCAAGGTGCAATTCTGAAATTTTTTGCTTTTTCCTGCTCCTCTTAGCATGATAAAGAAGATTCAAAGAGAGTGAGATGCCAGCTCCTTTCATTCAGTCAGTAGCTTCAATCATTTCTGGACGTTTTTCAATGGCAAAAATCAATGAATATTGTAAATGCACAAACAGTAATTTCTCCGCATTGCAAGGTGCAATTCTGAAATTTTTTGCTTTTTCCTGCTCCTCTTAGCATGATAAAGAAGATTCAAAGAGAGTGAGATGCCAGCTCCTTTCATTCAGTCAGTAGCTTCAATCATTTCTGGTATATGAATAACATGATGTTTTTCAATGGCAAAAATCAATGAATATTGTAAATGCACAAACAGTAATTTCTCCGCATTGCAAGTTGCAATTCTGAAATTTTTTGCTTTTTCCTGCTCCTCTTAGCATGATAAAGAAGATTCAAAGAGAGTGAGATGCCAGCTCCTTTCATTCAGTCAGTAGCTTCAATCATTTCTGGACGTTTTTCAATGGCAAAAATCAATGAATATTGTAAATGCACAAACAGTAATTTCTCCGCATTGCAAGGTGCAATTCTGAAATTTTTTGCTTTTTCCTGCTCCTCTTAGCATGATAAAGAAGATTCAAAGAGAGTGAGATGCCAGCTCCTTTCATTCAGTCAGTAGCTTCAATCATTTCTGGACGTTTTTCAATGGCAAAAATCAATGAATATTGTAAATGCACAAACAGTAATTTCTCCGCATTGCAAGGTGCAATTCTGAAATTTTTTGCTTTTTCCTGCTCCTCTTAGCATGATAAAGAAGATTCAAAGAGAGTGAGATGCCAGCTCCTTTCATTCAGTCAGTAGCTTCAAACATTTCTGGTATATGAATAACATGATGTTTTTCAATGGCAAAAATCAATGAATATTGTAAAAGCACAAACAGTAATTTCTCCGCATTGCAAGGTGCAATTCTGAAATTTTTTGCTTTTTCCTGCTCCTCTTAGCATGATAAAGAAGATTCAAAGAGAGTGAGATGCCAGCTCCTTTCATTCAGTCAGTAGCTTCAATCATTTCTGGACGTTTTTCAATGGCAAAAATCAATGAATATTGTAAATGCACAAACAGTAATTTCTCCGCATTGCAAGGTGCAATTCTGAAATTTTTTGCTTTTTCCTGCTCCTCTTAGCATGATAAAGAAGATTCAAAGAGAGTGAGATGCCAGCTCCTTTCATTCAGTCAGTAGCTTCAATCATTTCTGGTATATGAATAACATGATGTTTTTCAATGGCAAAAATCAATGAATATTGTAAATGCACAAACAGTAATTTCTCCACATTGCAAGGTGCAATTCTGAAATTTTTTGCTTTTTCCTGCTCCTCTTAGCATGATAAAGAAGATTCAAAGAGAGTGAGATGCCAGCTCCTTTCATTCAGTCAGTAGCTTCAATCATTTCTGGACGTTTTTCAATGGCAAAAATCAATGAATATTGTAAATGCACAAACAGTAATTTCTCCGCATTGCAAGGTGCAATTCTGAAATTTTTTGCTTTTTCCTGCTCCTCTTAGCATGATAAAGAAGATTCAAAGAGAGTGAGATGCCAGCTCCTTTCATTCAGTCAGTAGCTTCAAACATTTCTGGTATATGAATAACATGATGTTTTTCAATGGCAAAAATCAATGAATATTGTAAATGCACAAACAGTAATTTCTCCGCATTGCAAGGTGCAATTCTGAAATTTTTTGCTTTTTCCTGCTCCTCTTAGCATGATAAAGAAGATTCAAAGAGAGTGAGATGCCAGCTCCTTTCATTCAGTCAGTAGCTTCAATCATTTCTGGACGTTTTTCAATGGCAAAAATCAATGAATATTGTAAATGCACAAACAGTAATTTCTCCGCATTGCAAGGTGCAATTCTGAAATTTTTTGCTTTTTCCTGCTCCTCTTAGCATGATAAAGAAGATTCAAAGAGAGTGAGATGCCAGCTCCTTTCATTCAGTCAGTAGCTTCAATCATTTCTGGACGTTTTTCAATGGCAAAAATCAATGAATATTGTAAATGCACAAACAGTAATTTCTCCGCATTGCAAGGTGCAATTCTGAAATTTTTTGCTTTTTCCTGCTCCTCTTAGCATGATAAAGAAGATTCAAAGAGAGTGAGATGCCAGCTCCTTTCATTCAGTCAGTAGCTTCAATCATTTCTGGTATATGAATAACATGATGTTTTTCAATAGCAAAAATCAATGAATATTGTAAATGCACAAACAGTAATTTCTCCGCATTGCAAGGTGCAATTCTGAAATTTTTTGCTTTTTCCTGCTCCTCTTAGCATGATAAAGAAGATTCAAAGAGAGTGAGATGCCAGCTCCTTTCATTCAGTCAGCAGCTTCAATCATTTCTGGACATTTTTCAATGGCAAAAATCAATGAATATTGTAAATGCACAAACAGTAATTTCTCCGCATTGCAAGGTGCAATTCTGAAATTTTTTGCTTTTTCCTGCTCCTCTTAGCATGATAAAGAAGATTCAAAGAGAGTGAGATGCCAGCTCCTTTCATTCAGTCAGTAGCTTCAAACATTTCTGGTATATGAATAACATGATGTTTTTCAATGGCAAAAATCAATGAATATTGTAAAAGCACAAACAGTAATTTCTCCGCATTGCAAGGTGCAATTCTGAAATTTTTTGCTTTTTCCTGCTCCTCTTAGCATGATAAAGAAGATTCAAAGAGAGTGAGATGCCAGCTCCTTTCATTCAGTCAGTAGCTTCAATCATTTCTGGACGTTTTTCAATGGCAAAAATCAATGAATATTGTAAATGCACAAACAGTAATTTCTCCGCATTGCAAGGTGCAATTCTGAAATTTTTTGCTTTTTCCTGCTCCTCTTAGCATGATAAAGAAGATTCAAAGAGAGTGAGATGCCAGCTCCTTTCATTCAGTCAGTAGCTTCAATCATTTCTGGTATATGAATAACATGATGTTTTTCAATGGCAAAAATCAATGAATATTGTAAATGCACAAACAGTAATTTCTCCGCATTGCAAGTTGCAATTCTGAAATTTTTTGCTTTTTCCTGATCCTCTTAGCATGATAAAGAAGATTCAAAGAGAGTGAGATGCCAGCTCCTTTCATTCAGTCAGTAGCTTCAATTATTTCTGGACGTTTTTCAATGGCAAAAATCAATGAATATTGTAAATGCACAAACAGTAATTTCTCCGCATTGCAAGGTGCAATTCTGAAATTTTTTGCTTTTTCCTGCTCCTCTTAGCATGATAAAGAAGATTCAAAGAGAGTGAGATGCCAGCTCCTTTCATTCAGTCAGTTGCTTCAATCATTTCTGGACGTTTTTCAATGGCAAAAATCAATGAATATTGTAAATGCACAAACAGTAATTTCTCCGCATTGCAAGGTGCAATTCTGAAATTTTTTGCTTTTTCCTGCTCCTCTTAGCATGATAAAGAAGATTCAAAGAGAGTGAGATGCCAGCTCCTTTCATTCAGTCAGTAGCTTCAATCATTTCTGGACGTTTTTCAATGGCAAAAATCAATGAATATTGTAAATGCACAAACAGTAATTTCTCCGCATTGCAAGGTGCAATTCTGAAATTTTTTGCTTTTTCCTGCTCCTCTTTGCATGATAAAGAAGATTCAAAGAGAGTGAGATGCCAGCTCCTTTCATTCAGTCAGTAGCTTCAATCATTTCTGGTATATGAATAACATGATGTTTTTCAATGGCAAAAATCAATGAATATTGTAAATGCACAAACAGTAATTTCTCCGCATTGCAAGGTGCAATTCTGAAATTTTTGGCTTTTTCCTGCTCCTCTTAGCATGATAAAGAAGATTCAAAGAGAGTGAGATGCCAGCTCCTTTCATTCAGTCAGTAGCTTCAATCATTTCTGGATGTTTTTCAATGGCAAAAATCAATGAATATTGTAAATGCACAAACAGTAATTTCTCCGCATTGCAAGGTGCAATTCTGAAATTTCTTGCATTTTCCTGCTCCTCTTAGCATGATAAAGAAGATTCAAAGAGAGTGAGATGCCAGCTCCTTTCATTCAGTCAGTAGCTTCAATCATTTCTGGACGTTTTTCAATGGCAAAAATCAATGAATATTGTAAATGCACAAACAGTAATTTCTCCGCATTGCAAGGTGCAATTCTGAAATTTTTTGCTTTTTCCTGCTCCTCTTAGCATGATAAAGAAGATTCAACGAGAGTGAGATGCCAGCTCCTTTCATTCAGTCAGTAGCTTCAAACATTTCTGGTATATGAATAACATGATGTTTTTCAATGGCAAAAATCAATGAATATTGTAAATGCACAAACAGTAATTTCTCCGCATTGCAAGGTGCAATTCTGAAATTTTTTGCTTTTTCCTGCTCCTCTTAGCATGATAAAGAAGATTCAAAGAGAGTGAGATGCCAGCTCCTTTCATTCAGTCAGTAGCTTCAATCATTTCTGGACGTTTTTCAATGGCAAAAATCAATGAATATTGTAAATGCACAAACAGTAATTTCTCCGCATTGCAAGGTGCAATTCTGAAATTTTTTGCTTTTTCCTGCTCCTCTTAGCATGATAAAGAAGATTCAAAGAGAGTGAGATGCCAGCTCCTTTCATTCAGTCAGTAGCTTCAATCATTTCTGGACGTTTTTCAATGGCAAAAATCAATGAATATTGTAAATGCACAAACAGTAATTTCTCCGCATTGCAAGGTGCAATTCTGAAATTTTTGGCTTTTTCCTGCTCCTCTTAGCAT
The DNA here is from genome assembly GCF_046119375.1 of Phyllobates terribilis. NCBI lineage: Eukaryota > Metazoa > Chordata > Amphibia > Anura > Dendrobatidae > Phyllobates > Phyllobates terribilis. The sequence continues at coordinate 9,236 of NW_027370816.1, forward strand.
GATAAAGAAGATTCAAAGAGAGTGAGATGCCAGCTCCTTTCATTCAGTCAGTAGCTTCAATCATTTCTGGATGTTTTTCAATGGCAAAAATCAATGAATATTGTAAATGCACAAACAGTAATTTCTCCGCATTGCAAGGTGCAATTCTGAAATTTCTTGCATTTTCCTGCTCCTCTTAGCATGATAAAGAAGATTCAAAGAGAGTGAGATGCCAGCTCCTTTCATTCAGTCAGTAGCTTCAATCATTTCTGGACGTTTTTCAATGGCAAAAATCAATGAATATTGTAAATGCACAAACAGTAATTTCTCCGCATTGCAAGGTGCAATTCTGAAATTTTTTGCTTTTCCCTGCTCCTCTTAGCATGATAAAGAAGATTCAACGAGAGTGAGATGCCAGCTCCTTTCATTCAGTCAGTAGCTTCAAACATTTCTGGTATATGAATAACATGATGTTTTTCAATGGCAAAAATCAATGAATATTGTAAATGCACAAACAGTAATTTCTCCGCATTGCAAGGTGCAATTCTGAAATTTTTTGCTTTTTCCTGCTCCTCTTAGCATGATAAAGAAGATTCAAAGAGAGTGAGATGCCAGCTCCTTTCATTCAGTCAGTAGCTTCAATCATTTCTGGACGTTTTTCAATGGCAAAAATCAATGAATATTGTAAATGCACAAACAGTAATTTCTCCGCATTGCAAGGTGCAATTCTGAAATTTTTTGCTTTTTCCTGCTCCTCTTAGCATGATAAAGAAGATTCAAAGAGAGTGAGATGCCAGCTCCTTTCATTCAGTCAGTAGCTTCAATCATTTCTGGACGTTTTTCAATGGCAAAAATCAATGAATATTGTAAATGCACAAACAGTAATTTCTCCGCATTGCAAGGTGCAATTCTGAAATTTTTTGCTTTTTCCTGCTCCTCTTAGCATGATAAAGAAGATTCAAAGAGAGTGAGATGCCAGCTCCTTTCATTCAGTCAGTAGCTTCAATCATTTCTGGACGTTTTTCAATGGCAAAAATCAATGAATATTGTAAATGCACAAACAGTAATTTCTCCGCATTGCAAGGTGCAATTCTGAAATTTTTTGCTTTTTCCTGCTCCTCTTAGCATGATAAAGAAGATTCAAAGAGAGTGAGATGCCAGCTCCTTTCATTCAGTCAGTAGCTTCAATCATTTCTGGACGTTTTTCAATGGCAAAAATCAATGAATATTGTAAATGCACAAACAGTAATTTCTCCGCATTGCAAGGTGCAATTCTGAAATTTTTTGCTTTTTCCTGCTCCTCTTAGCATGATAAAGAAGATTCAAAGAGAGTGAGATGCCAGCTCCTTTCATTCAGTCAGTAGCTTCAATCATTTCTGGTATATGAATAACATGATGTTTTTCAATGGCAAAAATCAATGAATATTGTAAATGCACAAACAGTAATTTCTCCGCATTGCAAGTTGCAATTCTGAAATTTTTTGCTTTTTCCTGCTCCTCTTAGCATGATAAAAAAGATTCAAAGAGAGTGAGATGCCAGCTCCTTTCATTCAGTCAGTAGCTTCAATCATTTCTGGACGTTTTTCAATGGCAAAAATCAATGAATATTGTAAATGCACAAACAGTAATTTCTCCGCATTGCAAGGTGCAATTCTGAAATTTTTTGCTTTTTCCTGCTCCTCTTAGCATGATAAAGAAGATTCAAAGAGAGTGAGATGCCAGCTCCTTTCATTCAGTCAGTAGCTTCAATCATTTCTGGACGTTTTTCAATGGCAAAAATCAATGAATATTGTAAATGCACAAACAGTAATTTCTCCGCATTGCAAGGTGCAATTCTGAAATTTTTTGCTTTTTCCTGCTCCTCTTAGCATGATAAAGAAGATTCAAAGAGAGTGAGATGCCAGCTCCTTTCATTCAGTCAGTAGCTTCAAACATTTCTGGTATATGAATAACATGATGTTTTTCAATGGCAAAAATCAATGAATATTGTAAAAGCACAAACAGTAATTTCTCCGCATTGCAAGGTGCAATTCTGAAATTTTTTGCTTTTTCCTGCTCCTCTTAGCATGATAAAGAAGATTCAAAGAGAGTGAGATGCCAGCTCCTTTCATTCAGTCAGTAGCTTCAATCATTTCTGGACGTTTTTCAATGGCAAAAATCAATGAATATTGTAAATGCACAAACAGTAATTTCTCCGCATTGCAAGGTGCAATTCTGAAATTTTTTGCTTTTTCCTGCTCCTCTTAGCATGATAAAGAAGATTCAAAGAGAGTGAGATGCCAGCTCCTTTCATTCAGTCAGTAGCTTCAATCATTTCTGGACGTTTTTCAATGGCAAAAATCAATGAATATTGTAAATGCACAAACAGTAATTTCTCCGCATTGCAAGGTGCAATTCTGAAATTTTTTGCTTTTTCCTGCTCTTCTTAGCATGATAAAGAAGATTCAAAGAGAGTGAGATGCCAGCTCCTTTCATTCAGTCAGTAGCTTCAAACATTTCTGGTATATGAATAACATGATGTTTTTCAATGGCAAAAATCAATGAATATTGTAAATGCACAAACAGTAATTTCTCCGCATTGCAAGGTGCAATTCTGAAATTTTTTGCTTTTTCCTGCTCCTCTTAGCATGATAAAGAAGATTCAAAGAGAGTGAGATGCCAGCTCCTTTCATTCAGTCAGTAGCTTCAATCATTTCTGGACGTTTTTCAATGGCAAAAATCAATGAATATTGTAAATGCACAAACAGTAATTTCTCCGCATTGCAAGGTGCAATTCTGAAATTTTTTGCTTTTTCCTGCTCCTCTTAGCATGATAAAGAAGTTTCAAAGAGAGTGAGATGCCAGCTCCTTTCATTCAGTCAGTAGCTTCAATCATTTCTGGACGTTTTTCAATGGCAAAAATCAATGAATATTGTAAATGCACAAACAGTAATTTCTCCGCATTGCAAGGTGCAATTCTGAAATTTTTTGCTTTTTCCTGCTCCTCTTAGCATGATAAAGAAGATTCAAAGAGAGTGAGATGCCAGCTCCTTTCATTCAGTCAGTAGCTTCAATCATTTCTGGTATATGAATAACATGATGTTTTTCAATGGCAAAAATCAATGAATATTGTAAATGCACAAACAGTAATTTCTCCGCATTGCAAGGTGCAATTCTGAAATTTTTTGCTTTTTCCTGCTCCTCTTAGCATGATAAAGAAGATTCAAAGAGAGTGAGATGCCAGCTCCTTTCATTCAGTCAGCAGCTTCAATCATTTCTGGACATTTTTCAATGGCAAAAATCAATGAATATTGTAAATGCACAAACAGTAATTTCTCCGCATTGCAAGGTGCAATTCTGAAATGTTTTGCTTTTTCCTGCTCCTCTTAGCATGATAAAGAAGATTCAAAGAGAGTGAGATGCCAGCTCCTTTCATTCAGTCAGTAGCTTCAAACATTTCTGGTATATGAATAACATGATGTGTTTCAATGGCAAAAATCAATGAATATTGTAAAAGCACAAACAGTAATTTCTCCGCATTGCAAGGTGCAATTCTGAAATTTTTTGCTTTTTCCTGCTCCTCTTAGCATGATAAAGAAGATTCAAAGAGAGTGAGATGCCAGCTCCTTTCATTCAGTCAGTAGCTTCAATCATTTCTGGACGTTTTTCAATGGCAAAAATCAATGAATATTGTAAATGCACAAACAGTAATTTCTCCGCATTGCAAGGTGCCATTCTGAAATTTTTTGCTTTTTCCTGCTCCTCTTAGCATGATAAAGAAGATTCAAAGAGAGTGAGATTCCAGCTCCTTTCATTCAGTCAGTAGCTTCAATCATTTCTGGTATATGAATAACATGATGTTTTTCAATGGCAAAAATCAATGAATATTGTAAATGCACAAACAGTAATTTCTCCGCATTGCAAGTTGCAATTCTGAAATTTTTTGCTTTTTCCTGCTCCTCTTAGCATGATAAAGAAGATTCAAAGAGAGTGAGATGCCAGCTCCTTTCATTCAGTCAGTAGCTTCAATTATTTCTGGACGTTTTTCAATGGCAAAAATCAATGAATATTGTAAATGCACAAACAGTAATTTCTCCGCATTGCAAGGTGCAATTCTGAAATTTTTTGCTTTTTCCTGCTCCTCTTAGCATGATAAAGAAGATTCAAAGAGAGTGAGATGCCAGCTCCTTTCATTCAGTCAGTTGCTTCAATCATTTCTGGACGTTTTTCAATGGCAAAAATCAGTGAATATTGTAAATGCACAAACAGTAATTTCTCCGCATTGCAAGGTGCAATTCTGAAATTTTTTGCTTTTTCCTGCTCCTCTTAGCATGATAAAGAAGATTCAAAGAGAGTGAGATGCCAGCTCCTTTCATTCAGTCAGTAGCTTCAATCATTTCTGGACGTTTTTCAATGGCAAAAATCAATGAATATTGTAAATGCACAAACAGTAATTTCTCCGCATTGCAAGGTGCAATTCTGAAATTTTTTGCTTTTTCCTGCTCCTCTTTGCATGATAAAGAAGATTCAAAGAGAGTGAGATGCCAGCTCCTTTCATTCAGTCAGTAGCTTCAATCATTTCTGGTATATGAATAACATGATGTTTTACAATGGCAAAAATCAATGAATATTGTAAATGCACAAACAGTAATTTCTCCGCATTGCAAGGTGCAATTCTGAAATTTTTGGCTTTTTCCTGCTCCTCTTAGCATGATAAAGAAGATTCAAAGAGAGTGAGATGCCAGCTCCTTTCATTCAGTCAGTAGCTTCAATCATTTCTGGATGTTTTTCAATGGCAAAAATCAATGAATATTGTAAATGCACAAACAGTAATTTCTCCGCATTGCAAGGTGCAATTCTGAAATTTCTTGCATTTTCCTGCTCCTCTTAGCATGATAAAGAAGATTCAAAGAGAGTGAGATGCCAGCTCCTTTCATTCAGTCAGCAGCTTCAATCATTTCTGGACATTTTTCAATGGCAAAAATCAATGAATATTGTAAATGCACAAACAGTAATTTCTCCGCATTGCAAGGTGCAATTCTGAAATGTTTTGCTTTTTCCTGCTCCTCTTAGCATGATAAAGAAGATTCAAAGAGAGTGAGATGCCAGCTCCTTTCATTCAGTCAGTAGCTTCAAACATTTCTGGTATATGAATAACATGATGTGTTTCAATGGCAAAAATCAATGAATATTGTAAAAGCACAAACAGTAATTTCTCCGCATTGCAAGGTGCAATTCTGAAATTTTTTGCTTTTTCCTGCTCCTCTTAGCATGATAAAGAAGATTCAAAGAGAGTGAGATGCCAGCTCCTTTCATTCAGTCAGTAGCTTCAATCATTTCTGGACGTTTTTCAATGGCAAAAATCAATGAATATTGTAAATGCACAAACAGTAATTTCTCCGCATTGCAAGGTGCCATTCTGAAATTTTTTGCTTTTTCCTGCTCCTCTTAGCATGATAAAGAAGATTCAAAGAGAGTGAGATTCCAGCTCCTTTCATTCAGTCAGTAGCTTCAATCATTTCTGGTATATGAATAACATGATGTTTTTCAATGGCAAAAATCAATGAATATTGTAAATGCACAAACAGTAATTTCTCCGCATTGCAAGTTGCAATTCTGAAATTTTTTGCTTTTTCCTGCTCCTCTTAGCATGATAAAGAAGATTCAAAGAGAGTGAGATGCCAACTCCTTTCATTCAGTCAGTTGCTTCAATCATTTCTGGACGTTTTTCAATGGCAAAAATCAGTGAATATTGTAAATGCACAAACAGTAATTTCTCCGCATTGCAAGGTGCAATTCTGAAATTTTTTGCTTTTTCCTGCTCCTCTTAGCATGATAAAGAAGATTCAAAGAGAGTGAGATGCCAGCTCCTTTCATTCAGTCAGTAGCTTCAATCATTTCTGGACGTTTTTCAATGGCAAAAATCAATGAATATTGTAAATGCACAAACAGTAATTTCTCCGCATTGCAAGGTGCAATTCTGAAATTTTTTGCTTTTTCCTGCTCCTCTTTGCATGATAAAGAAGATTCAAAGAGAGTGAGATGCCAGCTCCTTTCATTCAGTCAGTAGCTTCAATCATTTCTGGTATATGAATAACATGATGTTTTACAATGGCAAAAATCAATGAATATTGTAAATGCACAAACAGTAATTTCTCCGCATTGCAAGGTGCAATTCTGAAATTTTTGGCTTTTTCCTGCTCCTCTTAGCATGATAAAGAAGATTCAAAGAGAGTGAGATGCCAGCTCCTTTCATTCAGTCAGTAGCTTCAATCATTTCTGGATGTTTTTCAATGGCAAAAATCAATGAATATTGTAAATGCACAAACAGTAATTTCTCCGCATTGCAAGGTGCAATTCTGAAATTTCTTGCATTTTCCTGCTCCTCTTAGCATGATAAAGAAGATTCAAAGAGAGTGAGATGCCAGCTCCTTTCATTCAGTCAGTAGCTTCAATCATTTCTGGACGTTTTTCAATGGCAAAAATCAATGAATATTGTAAAAGCACAAACAGTAATTTCTCCGCATTGCAAGGTGCAATTCTGAAATTTTTTGCTTTTTCCTGCTCCTCTTAGCATGATAAAGAAGATTCAAAGAGAGTGCGATGCCAGCTCCTTTCATTCAGTCAGTAGCTTCAAACATTTCTGGTATATGAATAACATGATGTTTTTCAATGGCAAAAATCAATGAATATTGTAAATGCACAAACAGTAATTTCTCCGCATTGCAAGGTGCAATTCTGAAATTTTTTGCTTTTTCCTGCTCCTCTTAGCATGATAAAGAAGATTCAAAGAGAGTGAGATGCCAGCTCCTTTCATTCAGTCAGTAGCTTCAATCATTTCTGGTATATGAATAACATGATGTTTTTCAATGGCAAAAATCAATGAATATTGTAAATGCACAAACAGTAATTTCTCCGCATTGCAAGTTGCAATTCTGAAATTTTTTGCTTTTTCCTGCTCCTCTTAGCATGATAAAGAAGATTCAAAGAGAGTGAGATGCCAGCTCCTTTCATTCAGTCAGTAGCTTCAATCATTTCTGGACGTTTTTCAATGGCAAAAATCAATGAATATTGTAAATGCACAAACAGTAATTTCTCCGCATTGCAAAGTGCAATTCTGAAATTTTTTGCTTTTTCCTGCTCCTCTTAGCATGATAAAGAAGATTCAAAGAGAGTGAGATGCCAGCTCCTTTCATTCAGTCAGTAGCTTCAATCATTTCTGGACGTTTTTCAATGGCAAAAATCAATGAATATTGTAAATGCACAAACAGTAATTTCTCCGCATTGCAAGGTGCAATTCTGAAATTTTTTGCTTTTTCCTGCTCCTCTTAGCATGATAAAGAAGATTCAAAGAGAGTGAGATGCCAGCTCCTTTCATTCAGTCAGTAGCTTCAAACATTTCTGGTATATGAATAACATGATGTTTTTCAATGGCAAAAATCAATGAATATTGTAAAAGCACAAACAGTAATTTCTCCGCATTGCAAGGTGCAATTCTGAAATTTTTTGCTTTTTCCTGCTCCTCTTAGCATGATAAAGAAGATTCAAAGAGAGTGAGATGCCAGCTCCTTTCATTCAGTCAGTAGCTTCAATCATTTCTGGACGTTTTTCAATGGCAAAAATCAATGAATATTGTAAATGCACAAACAGTAATTTCTCCGCATTGCAAGGTGCAATTCTGAAATTTTTTGCTTTTTCCTGCTCCTCTTAGCATGATAAAGAAGATTCAAAGAGAGTGAGATGCCAGCTCCTTTCATTCAGTCAGTAGCTTCAATCATTTCTGGTATATGAATAACATGATGTTTTTCAATGGCAAAAATCAATGAATATTGTAAATGCACAAACAGTAATTTCTCCACATTGCAAGGTGCAATTCTGAAATTTTTTGCTTTTTCCTGCTCCTCTTAGCATGATAAAGAAGATTCAAAGAGAGTGAGATGCCAGCTCCTTTCATTCAGTCAGTAGCTTCAATCATTTCTGGACGTTTTTCAATGGCAAAAATCAATGAATATTGTAAATGCACAAACAGTAATTTCTCCGCATTGCAAGGTGCAATTCTGAAATTTTTTGCTTTTTCCTGCTCCTCTTAGCATGATAAAGAAGAATCAAAGAGAGCGAGATGCCAGCTCCTTTCATTCAGTCAGTAGCTTCAATCATTTCTGGTATATGAATAACATGATGTTTTTCAATGGCAAAAATCAATGAATATTGTAAATGCACAAACAGTAATTTCTCCGCATTGCAAGGTGCAATTCTGAAATTTTTTGCTTTTTCCTGCTCCTCTTAGCATGATAAAGAAGATTCAAAGAGAGTGAGATGCCAGCTCCTTTCATTCAGTCAGTAGCTTCAATCATTTCTGGACGTTTTTCAATGGCAAAAAATCAATGAATATTGTAAATGCACAAACAGTAATTTCTCCGCATTGCAAGGTGCAATTCTGAAATTTTTTGCTTTTTCCTGCTCCTCTTTGCATGATAAAGAAGATTCAAAGAGAGTGAGATGCCAGCTCCTTTCATTCAGTCAGTAGCTTCAATCATTTCTGGTATATGAATAACATGATGTTTTTCAATGGCAAAAATCAATGAATATTGTAAATGCACAAACAGTAATTTCTCCGCATTGCAAGGTGCAATTCTGAAATTTTTGGCTTTTTCCTGCTCCTCTTAGCATGATAAAGAAGATTCAGAGAGTGAGATGCCAGCTCCTTTCATTCAGTCAGTAGCTTTAATCATTTCTGGATGTTTTTCAATGGCAAAAATCAATGAATATTGTAAATGCACAAACAGTAATTTCTCCGCATTGCAAGGTGCAATTCTGAAATTTCTTGCATTTTCCTGCTCCTCTTAGCATGATAAAGAAGATTCAAAGAGAGTGAGATGCCAGCTCCTTTCATTCAGTCAGTAGCTTCAATCATTTCTGGACGTTTTTCAATGGCAAAAATCAATGAATATTGTAAAAGCACAAACAGTAATTTCTCCGCATTGCAAGGTGCAATTCTGAAATTTTTTGCTTTTTCCTGCTCCTCTTAGCATGATAAAGAAGATTCAAAGAGAGTGCGATGCCAGCTCCTTTCATTCAGTCAGTAGCTTCAAACATTTCTGGTATATGAATAACATGATGTTTTTCAATGGCAAAAATCAATGAATATTGTAAATGCACAAACAGTAATTTCTCCGCATTGCAAGGTGCAATTCTGAAATTTTTTGCTTTTTCCTGCTCCTCTTAGCATGATAAAGAAGATTCAAAGAGAGTGAGATGCCAGCTCCTTTCATTCAGTCAGTAGCTTCAATCATTTCTGGTATATGAATAACATGATGTTTTTCAATGGCAAAAATCAATGAATATTGTAAATGCACAAACAGTAATTTCTCCGCATTGCAAGTTGCAATTCTGAAATTTTTTGCTTTTTCCTGCTCCTCTTAGCATGATAAAGAAGATTCAAAGAGAGTGAGATGCCAGCTCCTTTCATTCAGTCAGTAGCTTCAATCATTTCTGGACGTTTTTCAATGGCAAAAATCAATGAATATTGTAAATGCACAAACAGTAATTTCTCCGCATTGCAAGGTGCAATTCTGAAATTTTTTGCTTTTTCCTGCTCCTCTTAGCATGATAAAGAAGATTCAAAGAGAGTGAGATGCCAGCTCCTTTCATTCAGTCAGTAGCTTCAATCATTTCTGGACGTTTTTCAATGGCAAAAATCAATGAATATTGTAAATGCACAAACAGTAATTTCTCCGCATTGCAAGGTGCAATTCTGAAATTTTTTGCTTTTTCCTGCTCCTCTTAGCATGATAAAGAAGATTCAAAGAGAGTGAGATGCCAGCTCCTTTCATTCAGTCAGTAGCTTCAAACATTTCTGGTATATGAATAACATGATGTTTTTCAATGGCAAAAATCAATGAATATTGTAAAAGCACAAACAGTAATTTCTCCGCATTGCAAGGTGCAATTCTGAAATTTTTTGCTTTTTCCTGCTCCTCTTAGCATGATAAAGAAGATTCAAAGAGAGTGAGATGCCAGCTCCTTTCATTCAGTCAGTAGCTTCAATCATTTCTGGACGTTTTTCAATGGCAAAAATCAATGAATATTGTAAATGCACAAACAGTAATTTCTCCGCATTGCAAGGTGCAATTCTGAAATTTTTTGCTTTTTCCTGCTCCTCTTAGCATGATAAAGAAGATTCAAAGAGAGTGAGATGCCAGCTCCTTTCATTCAGTCAGTAGCTTCAATCATTTCTGGTATATGAATAACATGATGTTTTTCAATGGCAAAAATCAATGAATATTGTAAATGCACAAACAGTAATTTCTCCACATTGCAAGGTGCAATTCTGAAATTTTTTGCTTTTTCCTGCTCCTCTTAGCATGATAAAGAAGATTCAAAGAGAGTGAGATGCCAGCTCCTTTCATTCAGTCAGTAGCTTCAATCATTTCTGGACGTTTTTCAATGGCAAAAATCAATGAATATTGTAAATGCACAAACAGTAATTTCTCCGCATTGCAAGGTGCAATTCTGAAATTTTTTGCTTTTTCCTGCTCCTCTTAGCATGATAAAGAAGATTCAAAGAGAGCGAGATGCCAGCTCCTTTCATTCAGTCAGTAGCTTCAATCATTTCTGGTATATGAATAACATGATGTTTTTCAATGGCAAAAATCAATGAATATTGTAAATGCACAAACAGTAATTTCTCCGCATTGCAAGGTGCAATTCTGAAATTTTTTGCTTTTTCCTGCTCCTCTTAGCATGATAAAGAAGATTCAAAGAGAGTGAGATGCCAGCTCCTTTCATTCAGTCAGTAGCTTCAATCATTTCTGGACGTTTTTCAATGGCAAAAAATCAATGAATATTGTAAATGCACAAACAGTAATTTCTCCGCATTGCAAGGTGCAATTCTGAAATTTTTTGCTTTTTCCTGCTCCTCTTTGCATGATAAAGAAGATTCAAAGAGAGTGAGATGCCAGCTCCTTTCATTCAGTCAGTAGCTTCAATCATTTCTGGTATATGAATAACATGATGTTTTTCAATGGCAAAAATCAATGAATATTGTAAATGCACAAACAGTAATTTCTCCGCATTGCAAGGTGCAATTCTGAAATTTTTGGCTTTTTCCTGCTCCTCTTAGCATGATAAAGAAGATTCAGAGAGTGAGATGCCAGCTCCTTTCATTCAGTCAGTAGCTTTAATCATTTCTGGATGTTTTTCAATGGCAAAAATCAATGAATATTGTAAATGCACAAACAGTAATTTCTCCGCATTGCAAGGTGCAATTCTGAAATTTCTTGCATTTTCCTGCTCCTCTTAGCATGATAAAGAAGATTCAAAGAGAGTGAGATGCCAGCTCCTTTCATTCAGTCAGTAGCTTCAATCATTTCTGGACGTTTTTCAATGGCAAAAATCAATGAATATTGTAAAAGCACAAACAGTAATTTCTCCGCATTGCAAGGTGCAATTCTGAAATTTTTTGCTTTTTCCTGCTCCTCTTAGCATGATAAAGAAGATTCAAAGAGAGTGCGATGCCAGCTCCTTTCATTCAGTCAGTAGCTTCAAACATTTCTGGTATATGAATAACATGATGTTTTTCAATGGCAAAAATCAATGAATATTGTAAATGCACAAACAGTAATTTCTCCGCATTGCAAGGTGCAATTCTGAAATTTTTTGCTTTTTCCTGCTCCTCTTAGCATGATAAAGAAGATTCAAAGAGAGTGAGATGCCAGCTCCTTTCATTCAGTCAGTAGCTTCAATCATTTCTGGTATATGAATAACATGATGTTTTTCAATGGCAAAAATCAATGAATATTGTAAATGCACAAACAGTAATTTCTCCGCATTGCAAGTTGCAATTCTGAAATTTTTTGCTTTTTCCTGCTCCTCTTAGCATGATAAAGAAGATTCAAAGAGAGTGAGATGCCAGCTCCTTTCATTCAGTCAGTAGCTTCAATCATTTCTGGACGTTTTTCAATGGCAAAAATCAATGAATATTGTAAATGCACAAACAGTAATTTCTCCGCATTGCAAGGTGCAATTCTGAAATTTTTTGCTTTTTCCTGCTCCTCTTAGCATGATAAAGAAGATTCAAAGAGAGTGAGATGCCAGCTCCTTTCATTCAGTCAGTAGCTTCAATCATTTCTGGACGTTTTTCAATGGCAAAAATCAATGAATATTGTAAATGCACAAACAGTAATTTCTCCGCATTGCAAGGTGCAATTCTGAAATTTTTTGCTTTTTCCTGCTCCTCTTAGCATGATAAAGAAGATTCAAAGAGAGTGAGATGCCAGCTCCTTTCATTCAGTCAGTAGCTTCAAACATTTCTGGTATATGAATAACATGATGTTTTTCAATGGCAAAAATCAATGAATATTGTAAAAGCACAAACAGTAATTTCTCCGCATTGCAAGGTGCAATTCTGAAATTTTTTGCTTTTTCCTGCTCCTCTTAGCATGATAAAGAAGATTCAAAGAGAGTGAGATGCCAGCTCCTTTCATTCAGTCAGTAGCTTCAATCATTTCTGGACGTTTTTCAATGGCAAAAATCAATGAATATTGTAAATGCACAAACAGTAATTTCTCCGCATTGCAAGGTGCAATTCTGAAATTTTTTGCTTTTTCCTGCTCCTCTTAGCATGATAAAGAAGATTCAAAGAGAGTGAGATGCCAGCTCCTTTCATTCAGTCAGTAGCTTCAATCATTTCTGGTATATGAATAACATGATGTTTTTCAATGGCAAAAATCAATGAATATTGTAAATGCACAAACAGTAATTTCTCCACATTGCAAGGTGCAATTCTGAAATTTTTTGCTTTTTCCTGCTCCTCTTAGCATGATAAAGAAGATTCAAAGAGAGTGAGATGCCAGCTCCTTTCATTCAGTCAGTAGCTTCAATCATTTCTGGACGTTTTTCAATGGCAAAAATCAATGAATATTGTAAATGCACAAACAGTAATTTCTCCGCATTGCAAGGTGCAATTCTGAAATTTTTTGCTTTTTCCTGCTCCTCTTAGCATGATAAAGAAGATTCAAAGAGAGCGAGATGCCAGCTCCTTTCATTCAGTCAGTAGCTTCAATCATTTCTGGTATATGAATAACATGATGTTTTTCAATGGCAAAAATCAATGAATATTGTAAATGCACAAACAGTAATTTCTCCGCATTGCAAGGTGCAATTCTGAAATTTTTTGCTTTTTCCTGCTCCTCTTAGCATGATAAAGAAGATTCAAAGAGAGTGAGATGCCAGCTCCTTTCATTCAGTCAGTAGCTTCAATCATTTCTGGACGTTTTTCAATGGCAAAAATCAATGAATATTGTAAATGCACAAACAGTAATTTCTCCGCATTGCAAGGTGCAATTCTGAAATTTTTTGCTTTTTCCTGCTCCTCTTAGCATGATAAAGAAGATTCAAAGAGAGTGAGATGCCAGCTCCTTTCATTCAGTCAGTAGCTTCAAACATTTCTGGTATATGAATAACATGATGTTTTTCAATGGCAAAAATCAATGAATATTGTAAATGCACAAACAGTAATTTCTCCGCATTGCAAGGTGCAATTCTGAAATTTTTTGCTTTTTCCTGCTCCTCTTAGCATGATAAAGAAGATTCAAAGAGAGTGAGATGCCAGCTCCTTTCATTCAGTCAGTAGCTTCAATCATTTCTGGACGTTTTTCAATGGCAAAAATCAATGAATATTGTAAATGCACAAACAGTAATTTCTCCGCATTGCAAGGTGCAATTCTGAAATTTTTTGCTTTTTCCTGCTCCTCTTAGCATGATAAAGAAGATTCAAAGAGAGTGAGATGCCAGCTCCTTTCATTCAGTCAGTAGCTTCAATCATTTCTGGACGTTTTTCAATGGCAAAAATCAATGAATATTGTAAATGCACAAACAGTAATTTCTCCGCATTGCAAGGTGCAATTCTGAAATTTTTTGCTTTTTCCTGCTCCTCTTAGCATGATAAAGAAGATTCAAAGAGAGTGAGATGCCAGCTCCTTTCATTCAGTCAGTAGCTTCAATCATTTCTGGTATATGAATAACATGATGTTTTTCAATGGCAAAAATCAATGAATATTGTAAATGCACAAACAGTAATTTCTCCGCATTGCAAGGTGCAATTCTGAAATTTTTTGCTTTTTCCTGCTCCTCTTAGCATGATAAAGAAGATTCAAAGAGAGTGAGATGCCAGCTCCTTTCATTCAGTCAGCAGCTTCAATCATTTCTGGACATTTTTCAATGGCAAAAATCAATGAATATTGTAAATGCACAAACAGTAATTTCTCCGCATTGCAAGGTGCAATTCTGAAATTTTTTGCTTTTTCCTGCTCCTCTTAGCATGATAAAGAAGATTCAAAGAGAGTGAGATGCCAGCTCCTTTCATTCAGTCAGTAGCTTCAAACATTTCTGGTATATGAATAACATGATGTTTTTCAATGGCAAAAATCAATGAATATTGTAAAAGCACAAACAGTAATTTCTCCGCATTGCAAGGTGCAATTCTGAAATTTTTTGCTTTTTCCTGCTCCTCTTAGCATGATAAAGAAGATTCAAAGAGAGTGAGATGCCAGCTCCTTTCATTCAGTCAGTAGCTTCAATCATTTCTGGACGTTTTTCAATGGCAAAAATCAATGAATATTGTAAATGCACAAACAGTAATTTCTCCGCATTGCAAGGTGCAATTCTGAAATTTTTTGCTTTTTCCTGCTCCTCTTAGCATGATAAAGAAGATTCAAAGAGAGTGAGATGCCAGCTCCTTTCATTCAGTCAGTAGCTTCAATCATTTCTGGTATATGAATAACATGATGTTTTTCAATGGCAAAAATCAATGAATATTGTAAATGCACAAACAGTAATTTCTCCGCATTGCAAGTTGCAATTCTGAAATTTTTTGCTTTTTCCTGCTCCTCTTAGCATGATAAAGAAGATTCAAAGAGAGTGAGATGCCAGCTCCTTTCATTCAGTCAGTAGCTTCAATTATTTCTGGACGTTTTTCAATGGCAAAAATCAATGAATATTGTAAATGCACAAACAGTAATTTCTCCGCATTGCAAGGTGCAATTCTGAAATTTTTTGCTTTTTCCTGCTCCTCTTAGCATGATAAAGAAGATTCAAAGAGAGTGAGATGCCAGCTCCTTTCATTCAGTCAGTTGCTTCAATCATTTCTGGACGTTTTTCAATGGCAAAAATCAGTGAATATTGTAAATGCACAAACAGTAATTTCTCCGCATTGCAAGGTGCAATTCTGAAATTTTTTGCTTTTTCCTGCTCCTCTTAGCATGATAAAGAAGATTCAAAGAGAGTGAGATGCCAGCTCCTTTCATTCAGTCAGTAGCTTCAATCATTTCTGGACGTTTTTCAATGGCAAAAATCAATGAATATTGTAAATGCACAAACAGTAATTTCTCCGCATTGCAAGGTGCAATTTTGAAATTTTTTGCTTTTTCCTGCTCCTCTTTGCATGATAAAGAAGATTCAAAGAGAGTGAGATGCCAGCTCCTTTCATTCAGTCAGTAGCTTCAATCATTTCTGGTATATGAATAACATGATGTTTTTCAATGGCAAAAATCAATGAATATTGTAAATGCACAAACAGTAATTTCTCCGCATTGCAAGGTGCAATTCTGAAATTTTTGGCTTTATCCTGCTCCTCTTAGCATGATAAAGAAGATTCAAAGAGAGTGAGATGCCAGCTCCTTTCATTCAGTCAGTAGCTTCAATCATTTCTGGATGTTTTTCAATGGCAAAAATCAATGAATATTGTAAATGCACAAACAGTAATTTCTCCGCATTGCAAGGTGCAATTCTGAAATTTCTTGCATTTTCCTGCTCCTCTTAGCATGATAAAGAAGATTCAAAGAGAGTGAGATGCCAGCTCCTTTCATTCAGTCAGTAGCTTCAATCATTTCTGGACGTTTTTCAATGGCAAAAATCAATGAATATTGTAAATGCACAAACAGTAATTTCTCCGCATTGCAAGGTGCAATTCTGAAATTTTTTGCTTTTTCCTGCTCCTCTTAGCATGATAAAGAAGATTCAAAGAGAGTGAGATGCCAGCTCCTTTCATTCAGTCAGTAGCTTCAAACATTTCTGGTATATGAATAACATGATGTTTTTCAATGGCAAAAATCAATGAATATTGTAAATGCACAAACAGTAATTTCTCCGCATTGCAAGGTGCAATTCTGAAATTTTTTGCTTTTTCCTGCTCCTCTTAGCATGATAAAGAAGATTCAAAGAGAGTGAGATGCCAGCTCCTTTCATTCAGTCAGTAGCTTCAAACATTTCTAGTATATGAATAACATGATGTTTTTCAATGGCAAAAATCAATGAATATTGTAAAAGCACAAACAGTAATTTCTCCGCATTGCAAGGTGCAATTCTGAAATTTTTTGCTTTTTCCTGCTCCTCTTAGCATGATAAAGAAGATTCAAAGAGAGTGAGATGCCAGCTCCTTTCATTCAGTCAGTAGCTTCAATCATTTCTGGACGTTTTTCAATGGCAAAAATCAATGAATATTGTAAATGCACAAACAGTAATTTCTCCGCATTGCAAGGTGCAATTCTGAAATTTTTTGCTTTTTCCTGCTCCTCTTAGCATGATAAAGAAGATTCAAAGAGAGTGAGATGCCAGCTCCTTTCATTCAGTCAGTAGCTTCAATCATTTCTGGTATATGAATAACATGATGTTTTTCAATGGCAAAAATCAATGAATATTGTAAATGCACAAACAGTAATTTCTCCGCATTGCAAGTTGCAATTCTGAAATTTTTTGCTTTTTCCTGCTCCTCTTAGCATGATAAAGAAGATTCAAAGAGAGTGAGATGCCAGCTCCTTTCATTCAGTCAGTAGCTTCAATTATTTCTGGACGTTTTTCAATGGCAAAAATCAATGAATATTGTAAATGCACAAACAGTAATTTCTCCGCATTGCAAGGTGCAATTCTGAAATTTTTTGCTTTTTCCTGCTCCTCTTAGCATGATAAAGAAGATTCAAAGAGAGTGAGATGCCAGCTCCTTTCATTCAGTCAGTTGCTTCAATCATTTCTGGACGTTTTTCAATGGCAAAAATCAGTGAATATTGTAAATGCACAAACAGTAATTTCTCCGCATTGCAAGGTGCAATTCTGAAATTTTTTGCTTTTTCCTGCTCCTCTTAGCATGATAAAGAAGATTCAAAGAGAGTGAGATGCCAGCTCCTTTCATTCAGTCAGTAGCTTCAATCATTTCTGGACGTTTTTCAATGGCAAAAATCAATGAATATTGTAAATGCACAAACAGTAATTTCTCCGCATTGCAAGGTGCAATTTTGAAATTTTTTGCTTTTTCCTGCTCCTCTTTGCATGATAAAGAAGATTCAAAGAGAGTGAGATGCCAGCTCCTTTCATTCAGTCAGTACCTTCAATCATTTCTGGTATATGAATAACATGATGTTTTTCAATGGCAAAAATCAATGAATATTGTAAATGCACAAACAGTAATTTCTCCGCATTGCAAGGTGCAATTCTGAAATTTTTGGCTTTTTCCTGCTCCTCTTAGCATGATAAAGAAGATTCAAAGAGAGTGAGATGCCAGCTCCTTTCATTCAGTCAGTAGCTTCAATCATTTCTGGATGTTTTTCAATGGCAAAAATCAATGAATATTGTAAATGCACAAACAGTAATTTCTCCGCATTGCAAGGTGCAATTCTGAAATTTCTTGCATTTTCCTGCTCCTCTTAGCATGATAAAGAAGATTCAAAGAGAGTGAGATGCCAGCTCCTTTCATTCAGTCAGTAGCTTCAATCATTTCTGGACGTTTTTCAATGGCAAAAATCAATGAATATTGTAAATGCACAAACAGTAATTTCTCCGCATTGCAAGGTGCAATTCTGAAATTTTTTGCTTTTTCCTGCTCCTCTTAGCATGATAAAGAAGATTCAAAGAGAGTGAGATGCCAGCTCCTTTCATTCAGTCAGTAGCTTCAAACATTTCTGGTATATGAATAACATGATGTTTTTCAATGGCAAAAATCAATGAATATTGTAAATGCACAAACAGTAATTTCTCCGCATTGCAAGGTGCAATTCTGAAATTTTTTGCTTTTTCCTGCTCCTCTTAGCATGATAAAGAAGATTCAAAGAGAGTGAGATGCCAGCTCCTTTCATTCAGTCAGTAGCTTCAATCATTTCTGGACGTTTTTCAATGGCAAAAATCAATGAATATTGTAAATGCACAAACAGTAATTTCTCCGCATTGCAAGGTGCAATTCTGAAATTTTTTGCTTTTTCCTGCTCCTCTTAGCATGATAAAGAAGATTCAAAGAGAGTGAGATGCCAGCTTCTTTCATTCAGTCAGTAGCTTCAAACATTTCTGGGATATGAATAACATGATGTTTTTCAATGGCAAAAATTAATGAATATTGTAAATGCACAAACAGTAATTTCTCCGCATTGCAAGGTGCAATTCTGAAATTTTTTGCTTTTTCCTGCTCCTCTTAGCATGATAAAGAAGATTCAAAGAGAGTGAGATGCCAGCTCCTTTCATTCAGTCAGTAGCTTCAATCATTTCTGGACGTTTTTCAATGGCAAAAATCAATGAATATTGTAAATGCACAAACAGTAATTTCTCCGCATTGCAAGGTGCAATTCTGAAATTTTTTGCTTTTTCCTGCTCCTCTTAGCATGATAAAGAAGATTCAAAGAGAGTGAGATGCCAGCTCCTTTCATTCAGTCAGTAGCTTCAATCATTTCTGGACGTTTTTCAATGGCAAAAATCAATGAATATTGTAAATGCACAAACAGTAATTTCTCCGCATTGCAAGGTGCAATTCTGAAATTTTTTGCTTTTTCCTGCTCCTCTTAGCATGATAAAGAAGATTCAAAGAGAGTGAGATGCCAGCTCCTTTCATTCAGTCAGTTGCTTCAATCATTTCTGGACGTTTTTCAATGGCAAAAATCAGTGAATATTGTAAATGCACAAACAGTAATTTCTCCGCATTGCAAGGTGCAATTCTGAAATTTTTTGCTTTTTCCTGCTCCTCTTAGCATGATAAAGAAGATTCAAAGAGAGTGAGATGCCAGCTCCTTTCATTCAGTCAGTAGCTTCAATCATTTCTGGACGTTTTTCAATGGCAAAAATCAATGAATATTGTAAATGCACAAACAGTAATTTCTCCGCATTGCAAGGTGCAATTCTGAAATTTTTTGCTTTTTCCTGCTCCTCTTTGCATGATAAAGAAGATTCAAAGAGAGTGAGATGCCAGCTCCTTTCATTCAGTCAGTAGCTTCAATCATTTCTGGTATATGAATAACATGATGTTTTTCAATGGCAAAAATCAATGAATATTGTAAATGCACAAACAGTAATTTCTCCGCATTGCAAGGTGCAATTCTGTAATTTTTGGCTTTTTCCTGCTCCTCTTAGCATGATAAAGAAGATTCAAAGAGAGTGAGATGCCAGCTCCTTTCATTCAGTCAGTAGCTTCAATCATTTCTGGATGTTTTTCAATGGCAAAAATCAATGAATATTGTAAATGCACAAACAGTAATTTCTCCGCATTGCAAGGTGCAATTCTGAAATTTCTTGCATTTTCCTGCTCCTCTTAGCATGATAAAGAAGATTCAAAGAGAGTGAGATGCCAGCTCCTTTCATTCAGTCAGTAGCTTCAATCATTTCTGGACGTTTTTCAATGGCAAAAATCAATGAATATTGTAAATGCACAAACAGTAATTTCTCCGCATTGCAAGGTGCAATTTTGAAATTTTTTGCTTTTTCCTGCTCCTCTTTGCATGATAAAGAAGATTCAAAGAGAGTGAGATGCCAGCTCCTTTCATTCAGTCAGTACCTTCAATCATTTCTGGTATATGAATAACATGATGTTTTTCAATGGCAAAAATCAATGAATATTGTAAATGCACAAACAGTAATTTCTCCGCATTGCAAGGTGCAATTCTGAAATTTTTGGCTTTTTCCTGCTCCTCTTAGCATGATAAAGAAGATTCAAAGAGAGTGAGATGCCAGCTCCTTTCATTCAGTCAGTAGCTTCAATCATTTCTGGATGTTTTTCAATGGCAAAAATCAATGAATATTGTAAATGCACAAACAGTAATTTCTCCGCATTGCAAGGTGCAATTCTGAAATTTCTTGCATTTTCCTGCTCCTCTTAGCATGATAAAGAAGATTCAAAGAGAGTGAGATGCCAGCTCCTTTCATTCAGTCAGTAGCTTCAATCATTTCTGGACGTTTTTCAATGGCAAAAATCAATGAATATTGTAAATGCACAAACAGTAATTTCTCCGCATTGCAAGGTGCAATTCTGAAATTTTTTGCTTTTTCCTGCTCCTCTTAGCATGATAAAGAAGATTCAAAGAGAGTGAGATGCCAGCTCCTTTCATTCAGTCAGTAGCTTCAAACATTTCTGGTATATGAATAACATGATGTTTTTCAATGGCAAAAATCAATGAATATTGTAAATGCACAAACAGTAATTTCTCCGCATTGCAAGGTGCAATTCTGAAATTTTTTGCTTTTTCCTGCTCCTCTTAGCATGATAAAGAAGATTCAAAGAGAGTGAGATGCCAGCTCCTTTCATTCAGTCAGTAGCTTCAATCATTTCTGGACGTTTTTCAATGGCAAAAATCAATGAATATTGTAAATGCACAAACAGTAATTTCTCCGCATTGCAAGGTGCAATTCTGAAATTTTTTGCTTTTTCCTGCTCCTCTTAGCATGATAAAGAAGATTCAAAGAGAGTGAGATGCCAGCTTCTTTCATTCAGTCAGTAGCTTCAAACATTTCTGGGATATGAATAACATGATGTTTTTCAATGGCAAAAATTAATGAATATTGTAAATGCACAAACAGTAATTTCTCCGCATTGCAAGGTGCAATTCTGAAATTTTTTGCTTTTTCCTGCTCCTCTTAGCATGATAAAGAAGATTCAAAGAGAGTGAGATGCCAGCTCCTTTCATTCAGTCAGTAGCTTCAATCATTTCTGGACGTTTTTCAATGGCAAAAATCAATGAATATTGTAAATGCACAAACAGTAATTTCTCCGCATTGCAAGGTGCAATTCTGAAATTTTTTGCTTTTTCCTGCTCCTCTTAGCATGATAAAGAAGATTCAAAGAGAGTGAGATGCCAGCTCCTTTCATTCAGTCAGTAGCTTCAATCATTTCTGGACGTTTTTCAATGGCAAAAATCAATGAATATTGTAAATGCACAAACAGTAATTTCTCCGCATTGCAAGGTGCAATTCTGAAATTTTTTGCTTTTTCCTGCTCCTCTTAGCATGATAAAGAAGATTCAAAGAGAGTGAGATGCCAGCTCCTTTCATTCAGTCAGTTGCTTCAATCATTTCTGGACGTTTTTCAATGGCAAAAATCAGTGAATATTGTAAATGCACAAACAGTAATTTCTCCGCATTGCAAGGTGCAATTCTGAAATTTTTTGCTTTTTCCTGCTCCTCTTAGCATGATAAAGAAGATTCAAAGAGAGTGAGATGCCAGCTCCTTTCATTCAGTCAGTAGCTTCAATCATTTCTGGACGTTTTTCAATGGCAAAAATCAATGAATATTGTAAATGCACAAACAGTAATTTCTCCGCATTGCAAGGTGCAATTCTGAAATTTTTTGCTTTTTCCTGCTCCTCTTTGCATGATAAAGAAGATTCAAAGAGAGTGAGATGCCAGCTCCTTTCATTCAGTCAGTAGCTTCAATCATTTCTGGTATATGAATAACATGATGTTTTTCAATGGCAAAAATCAATGAATATTGTAAATGCACAAACAGTAATTTCTCCGCATTGCAAGGTGCAATTCTGTAATTTTTGGCTTTTTCCTGCTCCTCTTAGCATGATAAAGAAGATTCAAAGAGAGTGAGATGCCAGCTCCTTTCATTCAGTCAGTAGCTTCAATCATTTCTGGATGTTTTTCAATGGCAAAAATCAATGAATATTGTAAATGCACAAACAGTAATTTCTCCGCATTGCAAGGTGCAATTCTGAAATTTCTTGCATTTTCCTGCTCCTCTTAGCATGATAAAGAAGATTCAAAGAGAGTGAGATGCCAGCTCCTTTCATTCAGTCAGTAGCTTCAATCATTTCTGGACGTTTTTCAATGGCAAAAATCAATGAATATTGTAAAAGCACAAACAGTAATTTCTCCGCATTGCAAGGTGCAATTCTGAAATTTTTTGCTTTTTCCTGCTCCTCTTAGCATGATAAAGAAGATTCAAAGAGAGTGCGATGCCAGCTCCTTTCATTCAGTCAGTCGCTTCAAACATTTCTGGTATATGAATAACATGATGTTTTTCAATGGCAAAAATCAATGAATATTGTAAATGCACAAACAGTAATTTCTCCGCATTGCAAGGTGCAATTCTGAAATTTTTTGCTTTTTCCTGCTCCTCTTAGCATGATAAAGAAGATTCAAAGAGAGTGAGATGCCAGCTCCTTTCATTCAGTCAGTAGCTTCAATCATTTCTGGACGTTTTTCAATGGCAAAAATCAATGAATATTGTAAATGCACAAACAGTAATTTCTCCGCATTGCAAGGTGCAATTCTGAAATTTTTTGCTTTTTCCTGCTCCTCTTAGCATGATAAAGAAGATTCAAAGAGAGTGAGATGCCAGCTCCTTTCATTCAGTCAGTAGCTTCAATCATTTCTGGACGTTTTTCAATGGCAAAAATCAATGAATATTGTAAATGCACAAACAGTAATTTCTCCGCATTGCAA
The DNA here is from genome assembly GCF_046119375.1 of Phyllobates terribilis. Taxonomy (NCBI): domain Eukaryota; kingdom Metazoa; phylum Chordata; class Amphibia; order Anura; family Dendrobatidae; genus Phyllobates; species Phyllobates terribilis. The sequence goes on from NW_027370816.1 coordinate 31,886, forward strand.
GGTGCAATTCTGAAATTTTTTGCTTTTTCCTGCTCCTCTTAGCATGATAAAGAAGATTCAAAGAGAGTGAGATGCCAGCTCCTTTCATTCAGTCAGTTGCTTCAATCATTTCTGGACGTTTTTCAATGGCAAAAATCAGTGAATATTGTAAATGCACAAACAGTAATTTCTCCGCATTGCAAGGTGCAATTCTGAAATTTTTTGCTTTTTCCTGCTCCTCTTAGCATGATAAAGAAGATTCAAAGAGAGTGAGATGCCAGCTCCTTTCATTCAGTCAGTAGCTTCAATCATTTCTGGACGTTTTTCAATGGCAAAAATCAATGAATATTGTAAATGCACAAACAGTAATTTCTCCGCATTGCAAGGTGCAATTCTGAAATTTTTTGCTTTTTCCTGCTCCTCTTTGCATGATAAAGAAGATTCAAAGAGAGTGAGATGCCAGCTCCTTTCATTCAGTCAGTAGCTTCAATCATTTCTGGTATATGAATAACATGATGTTTTTCAATGGCAAAAATCAATGAATATTGTAAATGCACAAACAGTAATTTCTCCGCATTGCAAGGTGCAATTCTGTAATTTTTGGCTTTTTCCTGCTCCTCTTAGCATGATAAAGAAGATTCAAAGAGAGTGAGATGCCAGCTCCTTTCATTCAGTCAGTAGCTTCAATCATTTCTGGATGTTTTTCAATGGCAAAAATCAATGAATATTGTAAATGCACAAACAGTAATTTCTCCGCATTGCAAGGTGCAATTCTGAAATTTCTTGCATTTTCCTGCTCCTCTTAGCATGATAAAGAAGATTCAAAGAGAGTGAGATGCCAGCTCCTTTCATTCAGTCAGTAGCTTCAATCATTTCTGGACGTTTTTCAATGGCAAAAATCAATGAATATTGTAAATGCACAAACAGTAATTTCTCCGCATTGCAAGGTGCAATTTTGAAATTTTTTGCTTTTTCCTGCTCCTCTTTGCATGATAAAGAAGATTCAAAGAGAGTGAGATGCCAGCTCCTTTCATTCAGTCAGTACCTTCAATCATTTCTGGTATATGAATAACATGATGTTTTTCAATGGCAAAAATCAATGAATATTGTAAATGCACAAACAGTAATTTCTCCGCATTGCAAGGTGCAATTCTGAAATTTTTGGCTTTTTCCTGCTCCTCTTAGCATGATAAAGAAGATTCAAAGAGAGTGAGATGCCAGCTCCTTTCATTCAGTCAGTAGCTTCAATCATTTCTGGATG